>NW_007730430.1:50520-121916 GCF_000696425.1 Galeopterus variegatus
GATGGAACCTGAGATTCTCATTCCTAACAGGCTACCCGGTGACAACATTACAGATCACACTCTGAGTAGCAAGGACGTCGAGAACCTGTTACCACCGTCAGAGTACCCCTGAAGTTTTCTTCCTGCTCTCTGTTGAGGAGGCTATTTGGGGTCTCCTGAAATTCAGCCCTGTCCCTTCTTGCTCCTCTGTGTATCCCACCAATCCTCACACCCTGAAAAGGAATGTGGTGCCTGTGGCTACTACTGTTGTTGGTTGGTTTGTTTTTTAATTTGAAAGAAACCTGTAAGCAGTTTTCAGAGTCAGGTCAGCCCTGATATGTATCATGGATATGTAACAATACTCTCCAACGACAAAGTCACACAGCTGGGAGTGCCCAACAGGGTAGGAAGCAGGCTTCTCTCCTGGGTCCCCAGCAGTCCTCAAGCTTTGGCTCCTGTCTGCCACACCTGGCTGATGAGATCCCGGCAGCTTCTACAGAGGCTCCACTCTGCAAAATTTGGGCTTGGATGCTGGGAAATGTTCTCTCTACCATGTCCACAGGAGTACCATAAACCACGTGTGTACTGCTGGGCCCGAGGGATGTAAGTGTCTTCTGGTGGCCTCACTTGTGTCTGTGTGTGTGCGTTTATAGATGTGCACATGTGCCCGTGCATGTGTGGTTGCCCATTTGGACATGGGGTTTGTGTGTGTGTGTCTGTGTACGTGTGTGTGTGTCCAGATGCACCCATGTGTGCGTGCATGTATGGTTGCATATTTGGACATGGTGTGTGTGTGTGTGTGTGTGTGTGTGTGTGTACAGAGGCATATATGTGTGCATGTATGTATGGTTGCGTATTTGGACGTGGCGTTTGTGTGTGTGTACAGATGCACATGTGTGCATGCATGTGTAGTTGCATATCCGGACATGGGGTTCGTGTGTGCGTCTGTGTGTGCATGGATGGAGTGTGTGTGTATGCGTTGCCCCCGACGCTCCAGTTCAGGAAAGCTTTCGTCACACACAGCCACGCTGGACTCTTTCTGCGTGGGCCTGGGGGCTGGACCGTGTCCCTAGGTGGGCCCCACAGACGTGAGTGGCCCCACCGTCCCTTGCTGCTGCTGCTGCCGCTGCCCCTTGCGTCGCCGAGAGCCAGCGCCCGCCTCCTTGCTCTCCTTCCTGGCCAGGTTCCTGTTGGCGTTCTCCCGCCGGCCCTGGCCTCCCTTCCTCCTCTTCTGCCCTGCAACAACCCCGACAGCAGGAACAATCAACAAAGGATGCATGGGGAGGCCCTGGGCATGGCCATGGGCCCTAGGAGGGGAGCGGCGAGGAAGCGGGCTGGGGGAGACAGGGGGAGGCTTGGAGTTGCTGCCTTTAGGTAGTCGGGTCACCTCAAGGCCTCCTCTGACCAGCAGCCACTTCAGAGGACCCTGCAGCATGGGTACTGAGAGGGGGTCCCAAAGCCTTCCCACCCTCCACCGCTCAGCGCCCGCCAGACACCCTCTACTTCCTCACGTCTGCCTCAGACCTTGGATCCCTACAGGCCAAGGGCACTCCCCGGGTGTTCAGTGCAGCTCTTGGGACAGGCAGAATGGCCCCCCACTCCCACTGCTGATGGGCCACCTCTGGGGCCAGGCGATGAGCAGCAGCCACCTCACTGCCAACTGCAGGCTGTGTGACCTTGGTCAAATTACGACACCTCTATGGGTCTTAGCACNTCCCGCCGGCCCTGGCCTCCCTTCCTCCTCTTCTGCCCTGCAACAACCCCGACAGCAGGAAAAATCAACAAAGGATGCATGGGGAGGCCCTGGGCATGGCCATGGGCCCTAGGAGGTGAGCGGCGAGGAAGAGGGCTGGGGGAGACAGGGGGAGGCTTGGAGTTTCTGCCTTTAGGTAGTCGGGTCACCTCAAGGCCTCCTCTGACCAGTAGCCACTTCAGAGGACCCTGCAGCATGGGTACTGAGAGGGGGTCCCAAAAGCCTTCCCACCCTCCACCCCTCAGAGCACGCCAGACACCCTCTACTTCCTCACGTCTGCCTCAGACCTTGGATCCCTACAGGCCAAGGGCACTCCCCGGGTGTTCAGTGCAGCTCTCGGGACAGGCAGAATGGCCCTCCACTCCCACTGCTGATGGGCCACCTCTGGGGCCAGGCGATGAGCAGCAGCCACCTAACTGCCAACTGCAGGCTGTGTGACCTTGGTCAAATTACGACACCTCTATGGGTCTTAGCACCCCTTTCAAACCCCCCCACTTGACCTCTGAGGATCCATTTAGCATGAGCATCTGTTGGCTCAAAAGAAATGGGGAAACTGGAGGGATATTGACCACAGAAGCTTCCAGCTCTCACCACACACAGTCCTGGAGCACTGCCCTCTGTGGGGACATGGAACTAGTTTGGACAGCATGGGGTCTGGAGTTGAAAACTCTCTATCTGGCCTTGCCCTGAGGCCCTCTCCTGGGCAGTGGGCAGGAAGCAGAGGTGATGGGATATCCCATGGCTGGTGCCTACGCCCTGACCCCAGGGAGGCAGGGGCTGCAGCTCACCCTCAGGACACGGCGTCCTCCGCACTGTGCATCTCCGGGTCTCCTTGGTGTCAGAGCAGGTGGCATGGTCCCCCCCAGGGGCATGGAGCACTCTACGTGTCCGCTCCTCAGAGCCTCTCCGGAAACCACAGAGCTTCTTCTTCTTAGAGCAGGGCCCCCATGGGGACCACTCGCTCATTTCACATTGTGCTGGCAGGAAAAGAGGAAAAAGGAAGAGAAGAAGAGAAGGGGTCACGTCTCCTCCCCTGGCCCAGAATACCCTAGGGGAGCCTCCCCCACCGCCTTCTGCCTGGACCTCAGGCCAGAGGCATCTTTAGTCCAGAGGGCAGAAAGGTCCTTAGAGAGCCCCAGAAGATGCAGGCACGGTGAGCTCTCCCGGCACCGTCCCCTTGCCCATGTGAACCCGCTGCCCGCAGCACCCATCTGGCTTACCAGGACTGCTGCACTCCATAGTGCCATTGGCAGCTGTGGAGCCCTCGGGACAGGCCAGATAGCAGCGGCCCTTGTGCAGGTACAAGCCCTCCTTACACCTGGTGCAGAAGTTGTGGCTGAAGCAGGCCTCACACTGCTCGATCTTGCACTCTGGGGAGAGGACCAGATTGGGGGCCTCTGGCCCAGCCTGGAATGGACATTTGCCTCCACCCCAGCCCCACACTCTCCCATCCACCTCCAACCCCATGGAGGAGGTGCAATTACTGCAGAGTTGTTTTGGGAAGGGAGGGGAAGGAAGGACAAGGGTAGGACAGTGGGGAAGAGGCTGGGGTGGACACTCTCCAGAGCTGGCTGGGACTCCAGCTACTGTCAGCCAATCCTAACCTATACCATCTCAAGCTCTGGAGCCCAAGGTGGGGCCCAAGACAGCCAGGTCCAGAGGAGGAGGGCAGGGCTCTCTGGGATTAGTGGGGGTGGAGAGGAGTGTTTCTGCATCTCATGACATCCCAGAGGACCACCCTGATCAGAGGTGAACTGCGGGACAGAATGACCCCCAGACGGTGGCTGTGGAGTCTTATCTTCCCCCATTGCTGGACATCCACAGCATCCCAGGCCCTGGTTCTCCTGCCCCAAGCAGAAGGAAACTGCAAGGAGGAGGAGGGAACAATCCAGGGCAAATTCCTCTCCCTGTGTAAGGCCGAGTTCCAGGAACCACCTTGGTTGGACTCCTGGGTCCCTCCCTCATTCCCTGTTGTCAGTTCTCTCCTCTGGGGAAATGGAGGGGAGGGTGGGTTGTTCAGGGCTTGGCTGGAAGCAGGCAGGGTCTTTCACAATCTCTCTCTTCCCAGATTGTGGGCAGGCTGACTTCCTCTCAGTCCCTGGCACCTGAAGCCTGAGCTGCCAGTTTCCTAGGAGTTGGCACAGCCAGGAACTCCCCACCCCAAATACCCTGAGGACTGAGAGGGCAGCTCCCAGGGTCCTACCTCCATCCTCACAGGCTCCCCACCCTCCTCTATGCCTTCTAGCCTCTGCTTTATCTCAGCCTCCTGTCCTCCTTCCTGCCCTGCCTTCCTTCCTCCCTGTTGCTCTGATTCCTGGGTTTGGTTGCCAGTAAAACAAGAATAAATATAAGAACAATAGAAGCTATCACTTATTGAGAGCCAAATACTAAGGGCTTTCCATGTGCATCTCACAACAACCCCAGGGGATAAAAACTAATACTCCCATTTTAAAGATGAGTTGTTGAGAGGCTGAGACATGCTCAAGGCCACACAATGAACAGGCAGCAGAGTTGAGATCAGAACCCAGTCAGCTAACCTTGGGCCAGTCAATTTCCCTCTGGAGCCTCGATGTTACCAGCTATAAAAAGGGTACTTTTGTCCTGTCTCCCTCCAAAGGCTATTGTGAGGTTCAACTGATATGAGATCTGGAAATGGCTCCTAACCTCCAAAGCATTGAACAGATGGGAGGGGGCACTGGTATTGTTCACCTGCGTGTGTTCACTGCGTGGCCCCCAGCATGTCCCAACTGCAGCCACAGAGATGGGATGGAGATATGACAGCAGGTGCCTTGGAACATGTGGAACTGTAGCTGGTATGGAAAAGTGGAGCCCGAGACCGGGAGAGAAGAGGTGGGAGGAGCAGGCTGACCCAACTTGGATTTCCCTGTCTTGGGTGTGGAGCCAATGGTGATTTTTAAGCAGAAGTGGGATAAGATAGGTTGTGTGTCTCAGAGCATCCTCCTGGCTGCAGTGTGAGGGCAGGTTGCATGGAATCGGATGAAGGCTGGAGGCCAGATGAGCAGACCATTGTGATGGTCCAGGAGAGAGGTGCTGGGAGCCGGGTGAGACAATGGCTTGAGGATGGGAAGGGGATGGGTAGGCAGGACTGGGATAGTCAATGCATGGAGGTGGCACACGCAAGAGGTTGGCTCTCAGGCCTGGGGCTTGGCTGACAGGTCGGGGCACTGACAGCAACCTGTGGGAATACAGGTAGGTACAGCTGGGGAGGGAGGAAATGGGTTCTGGTATGGACGCACTGACTTGCAAGTATGGGGGGGAGATGTCTGACCAGCATCCAGATACTTGAATCGGGAGCTCATCTCCTCTCCTCAGTGCCCCCGTGACTCCTCTCACCAGCCACTCAAGTTCAAAGCACACTGCCCCAGTGCGGGGCCCCTGGTACCCGCTCCCACCCCAGCCACACTCACTGATGCACTTGTTCATGTCAGGGTTGCGGGCGTCGAAGTATCCAGGTGGGCAGGACGGCAAGCACACGCCCACCTGGCGGATGTCGTTCCTCTCCAGCAGGATGAACAGCTTGGGCGAGCACTTGAGGCAGCCGTTGACCTCAGAGCAGAGCTCACAGCCTTTGGCGCAGGCCTGGCTCCCCTCGGCACTGACTGCAAGGGTGGAGCAAGGGTGAGAAAGAGGCCGCAGGAGAGACCCCCATCTTTCTAGGCTCCCACAAGGATGGGAAGTGAGCAGATTGGAGTTTCATTCCACAGAAGGAATGTGCTTCTCAGAAAGCACAGGCCAAGCTGGCAGCTCTCTGCAAGCCTGCTTTATAAACATCCCCAATATTCTCTCTCAAGGGAACTAGCACACATACCTGGAGCAGAGGCTCCCATCCGTCCCATGTGCCTCCCTAGCTACAGGCACGACACAAGCTCACCCTTTAGGCTGTCTCTACCATCCCAGTGAAGCAACAGAAGACATACCCTTCCTGGAACTTACCCCTACTCTCCCCAGAAGAAAAATCTAGCCTCGAGTACAGAAGGAGAGTTTTTTAAATCCCTGAGAAAGTTTTAAGGACAAGGATAGTGGGTTGAATTCAGAAAAGGACCACCAGCCCAGAGACAGGAAGACAACTGGAATAACCTATGTCTTGAACAGTGGTCTCAACCAGGGATGATTTTGCTCCCCAAATGACATTTGGCAATGCACAGAGACATTTCTGATTATCACTGGGGGAGGGTTGTTACTAGCATCAAGAGGGTGGAGGACAAGTATGCTGCTAAGCATCCTACAGTGCGTGGGGCACAACAAAGAGTTATTTGGTCCAAACTGTACCCGAGATTGAGAAACCCCTGGCTTAGATTCATCCTTTGAGGCTTTGTGATGTCCCATTCCAGCACCAAGTCTCAGACCTTTGATCTCATTCCCTCATTCACTTGTTCAGCCAATATTCACCGAGCCCCTCCCATGTACCTGTGCAGTGTGAGCCCTGGGGACAGGGAGGCAAATACGCAGGTTTTCTCTGCAGGGGAGTGGATGTTTCCATGGAACAGAAAGACCCATGAACAGGTCAATGCCGGCAGCCATAAAGCCAAGCACTAGTGGACCCAAAATGAAGAGTGGAAAAGAATTCACAAAGGAGGTGCCATCGGGGGGCACCTCTTGAAGAATTAGTAGAGATTTGTCCTTTAGGAAGCAGAGATAAGGGCACTGGAAGGAGCAGGACCAGAGAGGTGTGCTACCCTAAGGGGAATTACAGATAATTTGGGATGGAGCTGGGAATGGGAGGGGAGTGGTGAAAGATAATGTCCTATCTTCCTGTCATGCTAAGGAGCTCGAACTTGATCCTGCCAGGTGGCATTTCCCAAAGAGTGTTCTTTGGAACTTGATTTCCCCAAATGTTAATGGGAAGGTGTGGAGAAAAGATGACTACATCGTTAAGACCAGGAACAAGAGAGTCAAACAAATCTCAATAGAATTATTTACTGCAGGGCTTCTTGCAATCTTTATTATGCTCTTGTGCAGAGTGACTCTCTAAGAGAGAGACAGAGTGAGCTGCATTTCCCAAACATTCTGGCCACAGAACACTTGTTTTGCAGAGTTTTTCTTGGGACTTTCTCAGAGCTGTTTAGACAATAGTGAGCCACTGGAAAATTTTAAGCAGAGGTGAGACATTGTCCAATTTACATATTGGAAAGATTCCTCTGGCAGCCAGGGTGGAGACAAGAAACCAAAGAACTGTTTGTAAGAAAGCTGACTGGATCATCCAGGTGAGAGTCTTAAAATTCTGTTCAGTGAAGAGGGAGAGAAAAGGGTCTGAGCGATGCTCAGGGAATACAGTCGTAGACCTTAGTGACTAACAGCTGGAGAGGAGGGAGGAGTTGAGGTGATTCCCAAGTGTCTGTCCGTGGGTGTGGGTGAACTGGGGGGCCAGACACTAGAAGAGGCCCATGGGAAGAGAAGTGGATTAAGAAGGAAGGAGGGGAAGGAGAGTGGTTATGAGCCACTTTGGAGGAACCAGGCAGCGAGGGGCTGCAGACACAGCTGGAGACAGAGAGCTGGGAGATCAGAAGAGAGATGGCAGGAGGTAGTGCAGCATAGTGGACCCAGAGCTCGGGCTTCAGACTCAGCTGCAGGATTCAGAGTTAACTGCACCTGCAGCCAAATCCCCAGTCTGCCAGCCTGGGTGCAACATGAAACTGTGCATGCCCTGCTTGAAAAGGGAGGTGAGGGTGTCCACTCTGGAGGGCTGCTGGGAGGAGTGCATGCTCCAGGAACAATTCCTGATGTCAGAACTGGAGGATGAGGAAGAGCCAGGAAGGGCAGCAGAAGGAGAATAACAAACACAGTGATAATCATAACGAGGGCTGCTTACTACTAAATGTTGAGCTCTTATTCTGTGGCAGGAACTGTTCTCACTGCTCGACAAGTATTAGCTCATTTAATCCTTATAATAGCCCACGAGGTAGGTACGATTATTATTAGTAGTAGTATTATTAATCTTCATTTTTACTGATGAAGAAATGAGGAGGTTAAATTACCTGGCCAAGACTTCTCAGCCAGTGTGTTCCGGGCAGAGGGAACAAAGTACACGAAGGCTGGAGGTGGGACAACTCGAGGTGGCATGGAAACTGGAAGCATGGCTACACTATATTTTTTTTAAATATAAAATGTATTTGTATAGAGCCAGTGCTACTTTCAATTCATCAATAAATTTAAAAATGACTATCGTTCTGGTTGGTTTGGTCCCTCGTATAACTCCAAATGCTGTACTGCAGTTACGAGGGAGTCCTTGAGTTTATTTTTTCACTTTGGGCCATTGTTCAGCTGGATTGCAAATTAATAAATCATTGTAGATTTAAATGACTATCGTTCTGGTTGGTTTGGTCCCTCGTATAACTCCAAATGCTGTACTGCAGTTACAAGGGAGTCCTTGAGTTTATTTTTTCACTTTGGGCCATTGTTCAGCTGGATTGCAAATTAATAAATCATTGTAGATTTTAGGTACCACTTCCACTTCAAAGATTTAAAATCTTCTATTATTCACTGTTTTTACTTAATTTATTGTTGAAATGAATGCTCCCTCTAGGATTTTGCCTCAGATTCCATAACTGAGGTGATCCAGGTGTCCCATATGCAGGGCTCTATAGCTGTGTTGCCAAACACATTTATTCCTTCATTATCACCTCTGTCAAGGACAGATTTGGGGGACTTCTCAGACTCCCACTGCCCTCCTCCCACTCAACCAGCAATGATCGTTTCTGTGCATTTTCCTTCAGTGCTATCAATGACACGGCAGAGAGACTGTGGTGCACTCAGATCTGGAATTAATTCAGCATGGCAGGAAAGTGGAATGAGTGGTTCGATGTGAAGCTGGGGAGGGAAGCAGGGGCCAGACAAGGAAGCGTCTTGAATCCGTATAAAGGCGTTCAGACTTTATCCAAAAGGCAATGAGGAATCACTGGGGCTGTAAAATAGGAGACATGGCCAACCTCCCTTTTAGAAAGATCACTCTGTGGAGTGGAGACTGGGTTGTAGAGAGGCAAAAGCGGTGGCAGGAAGGCTCCCAGGACAGAACTCCAGGTTAGGAGAGCTGGGCTGAGTCAAGAAGAGGAAAAGGAGTAGACACACGTAAGACGTGCAGGTGGCAGGATCCACCAGATTAGGTGATGGCTTAGATGTGGGGGTGAGGGACAGGGCAAAGCCAGGGCGAGGTGACTTGGAGATGTCAGGCTTGTGCACTGGGTAGCTGTTGACCTGTCACTGAGAGAGTGCGTGCAGGAGGAACAGGGTTGTGAGGGAGGAATGATGCACAATTATGTTTCAGATGCGTTGCCTTTGCGGTTCCTGGGGGACATGCAGGGGAAGGCGTGTATAGGCGGTTGGACATGTGGGTCTGGAACTCAAAGAAACATTTCAGCTGGAGACTGAGACGTGGAGTCCTTAACATGAAAACAGTCATCAAAGGCACGCGGGGCCATGAGATGGGGAGGAGAGTGGGTACAGAGAGCAAGAGGAGGAACTGGGCATTTCAGAGAAGGACAGAGAATGAAGGGCCGACCAAGAGCAAACAGACAGGCAGGGACACTGAAAATCACGCCGCATCATGGCACTCAGTGGACGTGGGAGGTGTCACCACACCAGATGCTGCTGGGTTGTCATGTAAGGAATCAGTGACAAGCAGGTTGTTGGCGACCCTGGCAGTGGGGCGGCAGGGATACAGGGCAGAGGGTGGTGGTTGAGGAGTGAAAAGAAGGTGAGGAAGTAGAGAGAGGGAGTAGCACCATCTCCTTTGAGAACTGGCTGTGTGAGGGAGGAGAAAGGTGGGACCAGTCTCTGGGAGCTGTCATTGGGAGTGAAACCGGTGGGTGTGAAAGAGCAGCCCCAGGAAGAAGTGGTGTCATGGCTGGGCCCTGGGCGGGCAACACCTGCATGAGCCAGCTGAGCAGAGGAAGAGGGGCTGGGGAGGAAGCAGAGATGGAAGCCCCGGAGAGGTGGAGGAGTCTGAGAGGGAGAGTAGTGAGAGAAACCAGTGCAAAGGCAGAGATCTCCAGGTACCGGGACTGGGAGGAGGCCAGGGCTGGTGAGCTCAGAAGCTCATCTGTGAGACTTGACCATTGATTATTGATTGGGTGACCTTGAGAAGGGCAGTCTTAGTGGGAAAGTGGGGACAAGAGCCAGACCACAGTGGGCTGAGTGGAAGGCAAGGCAGTGGGGATAAAGTAAGGAGAGGGACAGGGAGTGAGAGAACATGGAAAGAGACGAGAAGAGAGCACATGAGGGTGGGGAGTGGGATTACAAGACTCGAAGGCAGGGTAAATTGGTGGGGTGAAGACCCCTGGATATGGGAGGCTCAGGGTACAGAGTTCAGGCACTGAGATTGGCTTTGTTTAAGGAGAGGGACCAGAGGCTGGAGTCAAGGACAAGGGACTGAGGGAGCTGAGCTCCATGAGGTTTGAGGGCTCAGAAGGGAGAGAGGGGCTCAGTGACGGGCAGGGTCAGTTCAATGAGGAAAGGGATGCTTATCAAAGGGGACAGGAACCAATGCATGCTCTCAGCCTAGCGAGGCGAAACGAGTGAGCAGGGATCGGGTGGAGAGTCAAATGGGAGGAGGCTCCTCAGTGGGAACATGGCCTTGAATGGTGGGCCCAGGGAAGGTGGGGAGTGTTTGGGAGGATGCACAATGATTCAGAAGGAAAAACCAAGGCTCATTCTCCCCACAGACATTTACTGCACACCTGTCAGGTGCCCCGACATGGAGGTAGAGCAGTAATGGCCCACACAGGGACGTGGGAGGCAGGGCTGGTCACAACCGTGGGTGGTGCTTGGGGGCGGCCTGGTCAGGCTGCAAGCCTGGCTGAGGAGGACGGGTAGGCTCAGAGAGGGTGAGTGGGCTCAGAGAGGGGATGGAGCCTCCTTCCCAACTTCTCGCCACCTCTCCTGCCCCCCGCAGTTCTACCCTTCCCACCAGCCATCCTACTACTTCGGCTCCCAAGGCCGTCCCAACCCAGTTCAATGAGCCTGCAAAGTAGGGCTGTGCCCTCCTCATTCCCCATCTGCTTCCAGTCTACGTCACGTTATGCAAAACCCTCTCAAGTCGCTTTTGCCACGGTGAGGCCTTGCCCCAGGGTGGCTCAGTCCCTGCCCCCTCCCTGAAGAATGGCTTCTGGCTTACAGTCCCTCCTCCCAGGGGCTTCTTCCAGTTCCCAACTTCTTTATCTCCAGGGATCTTTCTTTCTTTCTTTTTTTTTTTTAAAGATGACGGGTAAGGGGATCTTAACCCTTGACTTCTGTTGTCAGCACCAAACTGTCCCAAGTGAGCTAACTGGCCATCCCTATGTAGGGATCTGAACCTGTGGCCTTGGTGTTACGAGCACCACACTCTCCCAAGTGAGCCACGGGCTGGCCCTTCCAGGGATCTTTCTTGAGTCAAAAATCTGATGGGGGGCCGGCCTGGTGGTGCACTGCTACAGTGCGCCGCTTGGGAGCGCGGTGGCACTCCCGCCGAGGGTTCGGATCCCACATACATACTGGTTCCCGCTCACTGGCTGAGGGAGGGGCGGGCGCGACACCGAGGGTTGCGATCCGTTGCCGGACACGAAAAAAAAAAAAAAAAGACAAAAAGAAAAAAGTCTGATGGGGTCACATCCCTGCCTAAAAGCTATCAATGGCTCCCTATCGCCCACAGAATTTAGATCCAGCTCCTTGCCTGGCTGAGAAAGCTTTCATAAACTGATCCCACTCACCACATCTCTCAATGTGACCCCTAAGCAGTATGCAACTATTTTTGTTTCTCTGGACACATCACTCCATTTCACACCTCTGTGCCTTTGCTCAAGTTGGTCCTTCTGCCTGGAACATTCTCTGAATCCTGCTGAGCCTCACTCCTTCAAGCCTCAGAACTAAAGTCACCTCCTCCTTGGGCCGGCCCATGGCTTACTCAGGAGAGTGCGGTGCTGATAACACCAAGGTCATGGGTTCGGATCCCATATAGACTTCAAGCCTCAGAACTAAAGTCACCTCCTCCTTGGGCCGGCCCATGGCTTACTCAGGAGAGAGCGGTGCTGATAACACCAAGGTCACGGGTTCGGATCCCATATAGAGATGGCCAGTTAGCTCACTGGGAGAGTGTGGTGCTGACAACACCAAGTCAAGGGTTAAGATCCCCTTACTGGTCATCTCTTTAAAAAAAATAAAAAATAAAAAAAATAAAGTCACCTCCTCCAGAAAGTCTTCCCTGATATCACCTCCCTGCAAAGTCTGGATGGAGTATTTCTCTGTGTTCCCATGTCCCCAGTACTTGAATCCATCATGGCACACATCACCTCAGATTGTTATTATCTGCTAATATGTCTTTTTCTCCCACTAGAAAGAGCTTTGGAGGGCACAGCCTGTCTTATTTCTGAATGGGAACCCAGTAAAGAGGTGAGGCTCCACGAGAGGATAGAGCTCCCCTGGGACATAGGGTTGAGAATAGGGTAAGTGAGACAGAGACTCAGGAAGGGAGGCGGTGTGTGGATGGATCTCAATGAGTATTCACTAACGTGTGGGGAGCGGGACTGGATAGGAATGGGGGACTCAGGGTGAATTGGGTTAGGGTCAATGGGGGGTGGAGAGAATTCACCATGACCCAAGGAATCATGACCTTGGTGATGACCTTGGTTTGGGGGTGGAATCTAGCCGTGGAGGAACTAGACTCAGTAAGTGAGACCTGGGTTAAGTTGGTTGGGGGTAGAAGGACAGGGAGTGGGGCCTCAGTGAGGAGATAAGGAAGGAGTAGGCAAGGGCCTTCTCAGGCCATATGTTCTCCCAGGAGCGTGTCTATTCCTATGACTTCCTGAAAAGCAGATCATCTGCCTGCACCTTCAACAAGCCCTGGGTACATCTCCCTGGGAAGATCCAGGATTCTTTAACTGAGTGGTGAGCGTAGTTTATAGCTTCGCTTTTTCTCACCTGGGCCAAAACAGCTGTTTAACTACTCCGTTTGTCTCCCACCAAGCCATCCCCCCACCCTCTACTGCAGCTAGACCATGCATGTGCTCCCCTGATTAAAAGATCTCAATGGCTCCTCATTACCCACAGCCCACATCAGGTCAAGTGTAAACTCTTCCACCTGGCAAGTACAAAGAGCTTAACAATGTGACCTCTGCCCACTTCTGCAGCATCATCTCCCAAGAACCTTCCCTCAGCTCTATCCTAATGAGTATTGGGCTTTTTGTTTTAGCAGCAGAACCCTTGTTTTCCATAGAAAAGGTCCCCAATGTATAAAATAGATATGAGCACAGCTGTTCCAGTTAAAACCCTAGGGCTCCCCTGAACTCCATTTATAAATCATCTCCCCAGCGATTCCTAGCTGCACCCCACTTCCTGGACAAACACTCTATACCTCCTCCCGGTTCTTCTGGGCTCTCCCAGGTCCTCAAGTTTCCTCCTGTGGCAGCATTCATGACACTGGATGGAAATGGTCTCTTCCCTCCCAGCTCCTGGGCTCTTCACGATTGATCTCTTGATCCAGCCCCAGGCTCTGTAGGTTCTCAGTGGACATTTGCTGAATGACCCAAGGCATGAATGAGATTCGGTGAAAGAAGAGGGACTCTAAGGATGGCCATCACGGGAGGGGATGGAAGCTCCAGATGCAGGATGCAGCAGTGAGAAGGGGCAAGAAAGGAGGTCCCAGCTTCTGGAGGAGTCAGGGCTCTGTGAAGGAATGGGGGCTTCACGGGGGGAAGGACAGAGTGAGGGGGCCCAGGATCAGATAGGAGAAGGGGCTCAGTAAGGGGAGCGGTGGTGTAGGAATAAGGACTCAGTGAGGAGCGGGGACCCCAGAGGGGAAAGGCACCCATGATAGGTGAGGGCTGGTGAGAAGACAGGGGACGAGTGAGTGAAGAGGGGCTCAGGGAGGGCACAGGTCCTCAGCGAGTGGAGAAGAAGGGGGAGGCCTTTCCAGGGGCCTCATAACCCAGAACCAAAGAAAAGTTCTTTGCTTCACTTTTTTTCCCACTCCATGCAGGGGGAGCACCAATCAGACTCCCAGATCAGACATTCTTGGGTTCAGAACTGGTTTATAGCTCAGGATCAGAGTTACATCGGGTGGCTTCTGGCTGCCTGATGGAGTTTGGATGTGTTGTCCCCTCCAAAACTCATGTGGAAATCTTATCCCAATGTGGCAGTGTTGGAAACTGAGTCATGGTGGCGGATCCCTCATGAATGGATTATTGCTCTCCCTAGGGGGGAGGGGTAGTGAGTGAGTTCTCGCTCTATTAGTTCCCGCGAGAGCTGATTGTTTAAAGGACCCTGGCACCTGCTCTCTCGCTTTCGTTTGCTTTCTCTATCTTGCTTCCTCTTGCCATGTGATCTGATTATACCCACTGGTTGCCTGCTGCTTTCTGCCATGAGTAGAAGCAGCCTGAGGCCCATGCCAGATGCAGCTGTCCCAGAATCGTAAGCCAAATAAACCTCTTTTCCTCATAAATTACCCAGTCTCAGGTATTTCTGTTATAGCAACACAACACGGACTAATACACTGCCCTACTGACATGCAGTCCAGGGATATCAGACAGAGTCAGTAGCCCTGAGGCTCATACACACAGCAAGCCTATCTCTGCCCCCCAGTCTGCCCAGTGCCCTTCCACACTATCAAGAAGCCTGAGCAGCCACACACAGGTATTTTGGTCTTTCCTCTTCCCATCCCTCCTCCCAGGGAAACACTAGGGCAAAATGGTCCACACATTGTTTAACAATCTCTTGCATCCTGAAGTCTACACAGAACTTGATATTTTACAAAGGTTGTTAAAAATACACATCTATTATCTCCTGTAAGCTTTACTTTATTCCTAAACAATTATATTTCAGCTTTATGATTGTGAGTATTATGGTTATTATGTAACAAGCATTATCTGACAACACCCACCCTCATCCATCTCTGAGCCTCGGTCCATTTTGGACCCTTCCTGCATCACTGGTCTTTTCACACCTCACCCCACCCTTGACTCTTACCATCAAGGATGCCTGTCACTTATATCACACAGTAATAAAAACTGGTTATCTGCTGCCGAGGCTGTTAGATGTGGCTGTCTCAAAAGAGGGCACACCAAAATTGCTGCATTAGATTGGCCATTGCTGGGCCCAGGCCCTTTCTGATGCCCCCTCCAGTACTTTTTTTTTTAAGTTCAACAGACTCGAACTCCAGTCTATGACCTCTGGTTTAGGTGCATGTGTGGCCCTGCATGTGTGAGTGTGATCGTAACCACTCGCGCATGTCGCATGAATGTAAATGGTTCCTCTCTGTCTCTCTCTCATTTCGGAAATACAGTAGACTGATTATAAACCGCCAAACCGCATCTGGCCCATGGAGTCCAAAATACTGGCCACAACAGATGAGAAGGGAGGAAAATCAAGGCCTTGCTGCTGATTAAACCTAACCGTCTCTAATTGTTTGTTAAGCCTGGGATTTTCAGCTTCACCAATTCTCTGCGCTTCTCTCCCTGGGCTGAGTTCTGGCCTTGGCCACTCCCATAGGGACCCAACAAAACTCTGCTCCTTTCAACCTTCACTGACAGGCCTCTGTCTGAAGGGAAAAGTGAAGCAAGAGGAAGTCGGGCTAGACTGCAGGAAGACCTCCTGCCTATGGGCATGACATCTCTTTATGGGGGATGTCAAAAGACAGGCTCCCACCCCACTTCCTAGCAGGGGTCACTCACACAGTGGCCACTCCTACAACGTAATGGGCCCCCATCACTGGACACATTAAGTAGAGGCTAGTGAGGGGTTTGGGGCCAGGTTAATCTTGAATTCTATCAAACTCTGTTTTTAAGAAAACTGGAATCACAGGCATTAGGAGACCTGGGTTTCCACCTTGGCTGTGTCCTTAGGCCCATTGCTTCCCCTTTCTTAGCATCTGTACAATGATAGGATTTCATTATTCTTTTTAAGCTGTAAGAACCCTTTCTTCCAATGACACTACACCAAAGCTCATTACTGAAAGCAGGGAAAAGAGAAGCTGCTCTGCTTTGAGGGTGGGAGGGCCAGACTCCTGCCCACTTGCCTCCTCTTCCCCCTGCACCACTGTAGCCCCCTGAATCCCACTGGGCATGGTTTAAAAGCCACGGGACTGGGGGCCGGCCTGTGGCTCACTCAGGAGAGTGAGGTGCTGATAACACCAAGGCCACGGGTTCGGATCCTATATAGGGATGGCCAGTTGGCTCACTAGCTGAGCGTGGTGTTGACAACACCAAGCCAAGGGTTGAGATCCCCTTACCGGTCATCTTTTATAAAAATAAAAAAAAAAAAAGCCACAGAACTGGACAGTCTCACAACCGTCCCAACTCCACTGTCCCTGCCCCATGATCCGGGCAGGGGAAGCCCTGTTGCCCACTGCCAAGCTGTGCTGAGTTCCTGGCCCAAAGGGGTTGAGGGCTGCACCATAAACACCAGCAAAAGAAAGGAGCCCGAACTCCTCAGCCAGTGAGGAGGGAACCCAGCATGCCAGGCAGGGGCCGGAGGAGCATCTCCATGGATACCACACAAAGCTGGTGTTATGTCAAAGGGCATAATCCACAAACTGGATCCTCACAAGAGAGGGGTTAATCTAGAAAGCAGAGTCTACAAAGGAGAAAATAGACAAAGTGAGTAACCTACAGAGTGGGTAATCTCAACAAATTAATCCACCAACTGGATAATCCACAAACAGGATAATCTACTGAGTAATCTACAAAGCTGTAATAGACAAAGTAGAAATCTGCAATGGTCATCACAGAATAGAACTACTGCAGGACCCCTGGTCCCCGGGTAGCCCCCTCCCACTGCCAAAGCCAGTGGTGGTCCAGCCCCCTCCATTACTCACTCCGCCTCTGTCTCTTTCCCTTGGTCCCCCGGCTGCCGACGGCAAGGTGCATCCAGCTTAGAACCAGGGCCACCACACACAGCCCAAGCCGCATAGTCACTCGCCAGCTCCAGGCCCCTGGTAGGAGGGGTGGTCTCTGGGGGTGGATGGCGCAGGGCTCTTGCTAACGCCTCCGGGGCTGGGTCAGCAGCAGGAGGCCCGGGCCTGGGCCACAGCCCAAATCCACCATAATCTCAGCTGGGGACAGAGAGGGTGTGGGGAGCCCCGTTCTCCATCAGCCCAAAGAGAGGTTCTCAAAGACAGCGTTCCTCAAAGGCACCTTGTGTCACATGGGAAATCTCTGTCACTTCAGCAGGGACTACTCCAAAAACCAACCTGTGGGGGGGAGGAGAGACAAGGGTTAATTCCATGGTACGAGGGGGCCCCCCCACCCTGTTCCTCCTGCTTTCTCATGTGGTCCCCTACCCAGGAGACTGTGAGAACTCAGAATGTTCAGACATTACAAGCTACCCACCTGGTACCCTTGTAAAAGAAATCTGCTTCTTTTCCTATCTTGCAGAATTCCCTAACCTCGAACTTGAGCTGACTACCTGAGTAATGGAATATGGTGGACACTCAAGCCAAACTTGTCAATCACTGGTGATTTCTCAAAAATGGGAACCAGCTGGCCCCATCCCTGCCTAATATTCTCCGGCTCTAACTGGAAGTCCTTCTTTAAGTCTACCCTACAGACCTCATGCTGCAGTAATATCCTGTCTCTTGAACAGGAGTACTCTCTGTCCTTCCATGAGTGACCCCTCAGTCTTCTCTTCACAGTGCTGAGTCACCCATGTGCCTTTCACCTGTCCTGGAGCTAGAACAGTGGCCCCCGGCAAGCTGGCAGACTCTGCGTGGCCCTCTGGGCTTGGCGGGGGAAAAGGAAGTAAGGCTTCCCCCGGCCACAGAAACTCTGACACAGCAGGCCCTGCGGGCCCAGCCTTTGTGAGAGGATAAAAGAGGCAGCAATGCCCGCCCTGGCCAGAGACACAGAGAATGGGGATAATCCCCCAGCCCAGCGAGAGCCAGGTCTCTGGACCCACTGGCCGCTGGCCGGCTGGGGTGATGGGGGCAGGGGAGCTGGTCCCTCCCCTGATGAGATGTGTCTGGGAAGTTGGACATCTGAGCCTTGGAGCCCAACCTGGGAGTGAGGACAAAAACCCTGCTTCCCACTCCCAGGATCACACATTCAGGCTCTGACACTCCCGATAGCCTTCCCAACAGAGAGGTCTGCCCACACAAGGCCCTACAACACACTTCCCACACACCCACCCATCCCACACAGGGACGTGAGACAGCAGTGAGTGTTCAGGTCTGTAGCACAGGAAGCTTTGTAAATGCCAGGGAAGCATCACCTTCCTACCTGCTAGTTAAACACCTTTGGACAAGTCATGTAGCCTCCTTGAGCCTCAGTTTGCTCATCTCTAAAATGGGGATAAACACATCTATTCCACAAGCCTGCTCTGACTGTCAGCTGAGTTTTGGCTCACTACTGAGAAATCTGAGATGCTAGAATAGAGGTGTCCCTCCCACCCACTGTCCTAAGCCTTTCCCCTCTAGGCTCCTCTGTGCCCGGTACACCCCCTCACTTCTCAGGGAGGCCCCAGAAGGGCCCACCTGCATGGGAGATAAATCATTATCCCTCAAGGGAGTTCAGTACCTCCCTCCTTGGCCTCTCCCACTGGCTTTGAAGGCCAGACACACTCAAGTGGTTAAGCTGCCTGTGAGACGTGTTTACATGAGGCTGATGGATCCCACCTGGTGCTGTAGCCGGAGCCAGTGGAGATGCCCCCAGACACCCCCAAGTGCCCCATCAGCTGCTAACCCCTACACGCCCCTACAGTACTCCCTACATGACCTGCCAAAGCCTTCCAATCCTCCCCAGCCCCCACTACACACTTCCATCACCCACAGATTGTGGATGTCCAGCCGAGTTTCTCAAACTGGGGTCTTTAGCCCAAGTATATAGTCTCAGAGGCTGGCTGTATAGCATGATGGTTAAGGGCATAAAATTTAGAGTCAGACTACCTGGCTTCGAATGTCGGCTCTGCTACTCATTAACTGTGTGACCTTGGGTTAGTTGCGTAGCTGGTCTGAGCCTGTTTCCTTGTCTGTAAGGAGGTGGTTGTTTTTTATAGCTTAAGTGAGTTAATACATGAAATTGCTCAGAATGCTGCTGGGCACATAGTGAGGACTCAATAACATTTGTTGTCTTTTTTTATGACCAAGGCGTCATTTTGTGTCTACATTCCAATGGTCATTTAAAAAGCAAAATAAACATTTTTTGTATCATCTGAATACTAACCTTACTGCTGAGCACTATGATGCAATTTCCACATTTGCATTTATATTTATGGCTGATTGCCTTGGGACCAAAAAGTGAATACTCAAAGTGATAGGATTTACCTTTAACTGTAACATTTCTCAAACTGAGGACCCCTGGCAGATCTGCTCCATGAGTCCTTACATTTGACAAACACTAGAGAAGACTGCACAGACAAACTTAGTGTTAAACCCTGGATCTGTAAGCCTTTGGTTTCACTGTGTGATCAGTACTCCTACAGTCCTTGGGGCAGAAAAGGTCTCCTACGCATCTCTGCATTTCTCATGAGTACCCAGTGGTGGCTGGCACATAAGGTTTAGTGCTCAGAAAATGTTAGCTCCTGTCCTCTCCCTCCTTCTAGTCCCCCTTTAAATTCCCCCTCAATCCTCCCACCAGGTCCTAGCTTTCAGACCAGTGCTCGCCACACTCACCCAGTCCTTGCCAGCGATGATCTTCTGGCCCACTCCCACTTGAATCATGAGGGAACCACAATCTCAGCTGAGAAATTGAGAGAAGGATCCAGATGTAAATTTCACTGGAGCAACTGACCCTGGTCTCCCTCACCTCTGGCATGGAAAGAGTTTCAAGCACTTTTTGAACAAATACATGTAGAATCAACCCTGCGAAGGGGCCAATTACCAAGGGGTGCAAGTAACAGATATGAGCAAAGCTGGATGTGGAGAGGGCAAACTGGAGAGCAAATGCCCCATTTAAAGGGAGCATACGGTATTCAACTCCAGCCAATTGTTGATAGGCAGAAAGAAAGGCTCGATATTGCCAGATCTTCTGATTTTTCAAAAGAGAACTTGAAAATTCAGGATCTCAAGTGAGATCTGACTTTAAATGCTGGGCAGTTCTTGGACTAGGAACCCTGAAGTACCAAGCCCCAGAAGGCCACAGGTCCCTGCCTCAGAGGCTCCACATCCTGCCAGCTATTCCCCGACACTCCCCCCACACACATGTACACACAGGCATGCACATATGTGGACCTGGACAACATGGACTAGGGCTGAGAGAGAAAACTAGGGCTCATGACTCTCTTTTAAGTAGCCTGCCTCATTTCTATTACAGCTCCTGTGCCTGATTTCCTTTGGCCCTTGGGCTATATGGCACAGACAGTCCATTTTTTGAGACTCATTACTCTACACAGGTAGAATGGGAACTGCTAGCAGCATTCAAGGCCTCAGGCATCAGTGGGGATAAGGAAGGGCACTTTTCTCTGCCAGGATGGGGGTGAGGGATTCACACATATTGGGTGCCTCCCACCATCTGCAATGTGCTAGGTCCTCATTTTCTCATCATAAGTGGAGGAGGAAGGTAGAATTATTCCCATTTTACAGAGGAAGAAATATGGCCCTGAGAGGTTAAAAGTCTCAGGGGTTACAGACCTAGTCAGTGACCAGAGGATCTACTACCCAGCACTGCGTGTCCGGAGGGTGTGGCGAGGTGCAGGGACCTGAGTGCCTGCACCACCCGGCTTAGGGAATGGATCGCATAGGTGGGAAAGGGGCTGGGGGCAGAAGCAGAGCTGGCCACGGGAGACCAAAGAGAGAGGC
This sequence comes from Galeopterus variegatus, assembly GCF_000696425.1. Lineage (NCBI taxonomy): Eukaryota > Metazoa > Chordata > Mammalia > Dermoptera > Cynocephalidae > Galeopterus > Galeopterus variegatus. Next base: position 70,965 of record NW_007730430.1, read on the forward strand.
CACATGCGCTAAGTGGTCTGGGGAGGGGAGGACAAGATTGGGGAGGAGGACACAACTGGGGGTAGAGCTGAAGGCTGGGACTTAGTCCCAGCAGAGGGCTGGAATAACTTTCACCTTCTTGCCTGCAACACTATCAGGATAAATTGGTATTTTATTGGGGGCTGGATACAGACCCAAAAATGTAAACCATCCAGATAATTTCTCATTAGCCCTCCCTGGTCCTGCTCTGGGCCGAGGAGTTTTGGCCTGAGAGCTGGCGGGCGGGGGCAGAATCGCTGGGCAAGGGGCGGGACCGAGTACTTGCCTGCCCGACCTGTCGGGATGAGCTTGTCCGCCAGAGCCAAGCCAGGTGCCGGGGCTGTCCCCCGCCCCCAAAACCAAGGGCAGCGAAGAAAGGCTCCTTCGTGCCCCTCCATCACCGCCCCAAGCGCGTACATTCTCCTTCCCTCCCAGTGTCCCAGAGAGGCCCCAACAGGTGCCGGAGGAGAGCCGGACCCGAAGTGTCCCCGGCTACCCCCCAAGATCGAAGAGAGCTCTTCAAGTCGGAGAGGCCAGTTTCACAAGAAAACCCCTGCCCCCAAGCACCCGCACCCGGAATCTGTCCCTGCTTTCCTGGGAACCCCGAGCAAACACAGCCCCCAACTCCCCCGACCAAGCTATACCATTGGTTCCTAAATGCCCACCGCAAGGGCCAGAAAGCGGTGCCACTTCACAGCGCACCCAGGGCACTCGGGCACGCCGCCTGCCACGTCGGACCCGGGCCCAGGCTGCAGGACTGGGGTGGGATTTACCAGAAGCCGTGGGACTGGGGAGAAGGAAGGCAATGAGACCAGGACCATGAGCTTATGGACGGGTGTGGGAGGCACGAGCAGGGCTGGCTGACTTGGGGAATTCGGGACTGCAAGCGGGGGATGACCTCCTGGGGTTGAGGGGAACCCGAGGCAGCAATGAGGAGGGGGCTGCCCGCTGGCCTAAGGGGTGACTGGGGCGGCAGGACTTGCAGGAGAGGGTCCAAGAGGTGCCCTGTCTCGCTCGCTGACCGGACAGCAGTCGGACCCCCCTTCCTCTCGCTGTCTATCCCCCGCACCCAGCTCGGGCCAGCTCCGACGAGAGGGCTCGTGGCCCCCCAGGTCCCGGGGAAGGGGCGCCAGGGAGGAGGAGGGGGCGGCTAGGAGGGGACTCCCCTCCGTGCTGCCGGCCGCGGCGGGGCAGGCCCGGGAGGGGCGAGGGCGCGGCCCGCTCACCCGCCCGCCGCAGGACTGTCCTGGGCGCCCGGCTTGCCCGCGCTCCGCCCGCCCGTTCCCAAGTTGCTCAATCTGCAGACGGCTCACGCCCTCCGGGGCCAGCGCCCCACCCGGCGCATCGGTCCTCCGGGGCGGCTCGGAGCGGCCCTCGCTCTCGGCAGAACACGAGTCTAATGCCCTACCCTGGCTGGTGGCTCCCGGCTCTCCGCCCCGCGCTCATGCTCTCCCTCGCGCCTCCGCTCGGCCGGAGCCTGCAGCCCGGAGAGGGGCCAGACCTCAGCTCGCACGAGGGAGGGAATCCCCCTCTTCGCAGTCCCACCCCCGAGCTGGCCCCCCTTCCCGGGATCCGTAAGAAAAAATGGACTGGAGCGCTGGCCGGGAGTCCGTAGCCCCCTCCCGCACGCCCTGGCCCGAAGCGAGCGCGCTGCGCTCCCAGCGTGGCTATGGCAGAGGGACGAGACCTCAGGACCCTGGCACAGACCTTCTGTTCTTGCCCCCTCCCTCTGCCCCGCACTCCGGGGGATTCCACGCAGCCAGAGCACCGGTAGCAGCTCCACGCGTTTGGGGATCAGAACAGGGCAGGGTACCTTCGTGAAACCTCAGTTTCCCCGTCAGGAACCTGGAAAACGACAAGGGACAGGCTCAACAAAGACTTGTGGTCCTGGCCATGCCCTCCTCCCTTTCAGGGTCAAATCTTCAGAACATCTTCCCAGTTCAGAAGAAATGCCAAGGTTATAAGATCCTGGGCAGCCAGGTGAAGACACCTCCATACGCAGCTGGTAAATTAGAGTGAGGGAGATTGCAGAATAAAACCTAGATTCAAATGCCGGCTCCACCACTTGCCAGCTGTGTGGCCATGCTTAAGTTACTTAACCTCTCTGAGCCTTAGGGTCATCTGTTTTGACCCTTCGGTGAAATGAAGCACGCAAATGCCTGGTTAATAGGGAACTCTATAAACTTCTGTAGGAGGCGTCTTGAAAGGCTGCAGACACCTGCAGTGACCCAAATGAGGTTGAAGTCAAGCCTGAAGAAGGCGGGGAGAGAGACGCACCTCTTAGGGTGGCAAACAGCTGTTCTCCAGCTTCACTTCAGATTATGTAAAGAAAAATGGGCTAAAACTGTAGTTAGCGGAAGTTAAGCTAGAGCAGAAAAGATGTACTGATGGGAGGGGAGTAATCAAGACAGGCTGTGGAATCTCCTTAGAAGAGGAGAGGGGAGCCCCGACTACTGAACCAAGGGCACAGGGTCATGTACAATGATAGGGAAATGGATGGAATGATCCCTGGAGTGTACCGATTGCCAGGGAAAGGGGTAGTAGATAGCTGGAGAGAATGGAACATTTAGGTCCCAAATGCCCAGTGTCTGGGCTCATTCAGACAGAGCGTTGCCAAGCTTTCAGGAGGCAAACAGCCATTTCCAAGTTGGTCCAGGGGCCCCATCCTGCCCCCTTCCAGGCTCCTCCCCCACCCCTCTGCCCTGAGCCTTCCCTGAGTCTAACTGGCCCTTGGCTCTGTTCCGTGCCTGATCAAACATCCCCAAACGCTGAAAACTCAATGTTTATTTTATTTTATTTTTTTACGCACTTGCATAACTCCCTGACAAACCACGCCAGGCATTGGGCTTTTTGTTTGGTTTTATTTTGTTGCATTTAGGGGGAAAAAAAGAGAGGGAGAGAAGAGAAGAAATAACACAAACCACCCAGCCCTAGACGTTGTCTAAGGCCAGGCAGTGGACTCGGGTTTCCTGCCCGAGGAAAGGTCTGTGGGAGTTGGGGGGCTACTAGGCTCAGGAATGAGTGAGAAAGGGAAGAAAGCCACCTGGGTCAGAGAAGATCATGAATTAGAACCATGTGATGATAATGGGCAAATAATAAAAAGCATTTCTTGTGCACCAATATATGCCAAGCACTGTGCTTTGCATATATATAGTTACCTAATTTCACGATCGTTTAGTTTGTCTCTCTTTCTCTTCCCTCTCTCTCTTTCTTTCTTTTTTCTTATATATGTGAATTCTGAGCCTCAGTGACATCAAGTAAATTGCTCAGAGACACATGACCCATAAGTGGCCAGCCCAGTTCAGGTTATGGTAAATGAGTTGTAGTCTCCCCAAGAAAGTTGTGTTGCCCTAACTTTGCATATGCTGTTTAGCTGCCTAGAAATGTCTTTTCTTCTGACCCATCTCTTACCATCCTTCAAAGCACCTACATGAAGTTTTACGTGGCCACCTTGAAAGTCAGCCTCCAGACCTTGTGCAGACCTGTCCCTCACTCATCATTAGCCTGCAATCATCTCTTCCACTGCACCATGAGTTCCTTAAGGGCAGGGTTTGTGTCTGATTCATCCATGTGATCCTACCACCACAGACATACTTAATCGATTTTTGGTGAACTGAACCCCCAGATGGCCAGGACTGTACCTTTTGTAGGTCCCACAGGCTTAGCCTCATATGATGTCCAAAGTCACAATCACTACTCACCCAGACCAAGATTATCATTCTCATTAGAAGACCAAAGTCAGTGGACTCAGGCCAGGGCAGTAGCTCCCAGAGATTAGCAAAGTTTCTCCTACTTTATGTTATCTTTTACCAGGCAAGAACTACTTTATCACCTGTGTTGTCACTGAATCACGATACTTTCAGCTACAAGTAATAGAAGACTGTATTAGCCCATTTTCTGTCTCTTACAACAGAATACCTAAAACTGGGTAATTTATAAAGAAACAAAATTTAATTCTTACAGTTTTGGAGGCTGGGCAGTCCACGGTCAAGGGGCACATCTGGTGGGGGCCTTCTTGGTGGAGACTCTCAGCAGAGTCCCCAGGCAGTACAGGGTATTACATAATAAGGGGACTAAGAGGAAGTGTTAACATGCTCACTTACCACTAGTGCCCCTCCTGTGGTAGCTTACTCATCCATTAACCCAATAGTCTATTAATCCATGAGTGGATTAATCCATTCATGAGGGCATAGCTCTCATGATCCAATCACCTCCCAAAGGTCCCACTTCTCAACGCTGCCACATTGGGGATCAAGCTTCCATATGAGCACCGGAGGAGGCAAATACTCAGACCATAGCAAAGACCAACCCAAAAGAGCTAAACAGTAGAGTGATTTATTCTCTGTTTTGTATCAGAAAGGGCTGATGTTTGGATGATTCAGTAGTGCAACAACCCTGTCAAAAATCAGGTTTTTCCTATATTCTCATTCTACTGTCCTCAGTGTGTTTGGCTACTGCCCTCATGAGCACAAGATGGCTGCAGCAGCTCCAGGTACCACATCTTCACCCATGAAGTCCAGCAACAAGTCCAGCTATCTTTTTTTAAAGAGTTACCAGGGTTATATGTCCATGAATGAACTAATCACAGATGAGAGGGACGATGCTACTAAAATTAGTTTAGGCTAGTCAGAATTTACCTGAATTACCTGGAGGAGGGTGTTCATAGACAAAAGTAGAACTCTGTGAGCACTGAAGAAGGGCTTTTGGGTAGGCAACCAACAGCATCTGTGACCATTGCTGTTATTCCAGGGAAAGCTGATTTGTTATTGTCAATTTATCACAGACTCCCCTGCAAACCCTAGTTTCCATGACCCTATTCTTCTCTGAGATCTTGTCATTGTCTTTTTCACAGAGGCAATGTAGCATAGTGGCTAAGTGCATGGACACTGCAATCTCTACCACTGACTAACTCAATGTTCTTGGGTAAGTTACTTCATGTCCTTGAGCCTCAGTTTCTTCATCTGTAAAATAGGTATAGTAACAGTATCTACCCCACCATGATTCTTATAGAGATAATATAATGCATTTAAAGAGCTTAGCACAGTGTTAGAAATTATATTAATACTTAGTACATGCTGGCTGTTATCATTAGCTATAATTTTGCCATTTCATTCATTAAATATTTACTGACTGATATTGTCTCCCAGGTACCGGGCTGTGTTCCTGGAGCTCCTGGTCTAGCAGGGAAGGCAGACTCATGAAAGGCTGGTGAGAGAACGCAGATGAGGTACAGTGTTGGCACAAGGGAAGGGGTGAGCATGACTCCTTGAGGGAGTGAGAGAAGGCTTCTCCAAAGAGGAGATGCCTGGAAGGTTTATTGGCATTTTCTAGGCACAGGAGGTGAGAAAGGTATTTCAGGCAGAGGCCCGGAGGCCTGATGCATCATGGTGCCCTTAGAGCTGCCAGGAACTCTGCTCTGTGCAGATTTGGGATGAAAGAAGTAGAGAGGTGGGGAGGAGGGCAGCAGTGAAATCCTTCCAGAAGGACCTTATGTACCACACTAAAGAGCAGAGACTTTCTACCTTGAGGGTAGTGGGCAACCCCTGAGGGTTTATGAGGCGGGGGAGAGGCAGGATCCGAGGCATGCTTTCGGAGGAGTGCTTGGCAGCTCTCAGGAAGGCTGAATTTGAAGTGGGGCGAGTGAAGGGGGAGGGGCCCTGGTGAGAAGTGACAAGGTAGGTCATTCCCAACAGCCCTGCTCTGCTTACCCCTTTCCTCTCTCCCTCAACCTGCCTTCCCAAGGGCCTGCTGTATCCCCTGGAAGCCCGGTACCACCATAAACACACCCTCCCAAATTCCCCACTGTGCTGTCAGTGGTGTCGGCTCCGCTCTTGTGACCACGCTCAGACATCCTGCAAACGCCCCTGCTCTCCTGCTCTGCCTCCCTCCTCTGTCACCTGGGTGACCTCCTACGTGCCCTCTTCTGCCTTCCTTGCTCATGTAGGACTTTGACATCTGTCTCGAGGCTCCTTCTTCATGACAGGCTCATGCATTATCTTGGGGGCTTCATCCTCTGTGTCAGGGCTACTCTCAGCGCCTCTGGGACCTCCTAGGCAGTGTCAATAGTCTTGTCCACGCCACTTGAGCCTCCCACTCACATGGCCAATCCCTCTCAGCCTCACCCAGACTGCTCCATCCCTGAAGGCTTTAAGACCCTCAGACCCCCCACCATACCCCCTTCTGCTCCAGATCCCTCACTCTCTTCCTCCCAGTTCAGACTCCTGGCATTTCACCTGCTTGGTAATGATTTCCACCCTGGCCTTGACTCAACATCCTAACTGTCCCCAAACCCCCTGCCACCTCCTGCTGAGTTCTGCTGGAGGATCCCCCAGCTATGTGGGACAGTGCCACCACAAACTCATGGCCAGCCTCAACTGCACCCTCAGCCACCGGCCCCACAGGCTTCCGCCTCCCCGACTCCTCCAGCCGCCCAGGCCTACCCTGCTCAGGCGCTCTCAGTCCTCATCACCACGACAGCTGAGACAGCCCAGTGACTCCTTGTATTCCCTGCCCTTGAAACTAAACTCTTGATCCCCACCCAGAACTTCTTTCTCCCCAGATTTCCCCCTTCCTGGTAAATAGCAATAAACCTGAGAAAGCCACAGACTGGGAGTCGTTTTCCATTCTTGCCTCTCTCTCACCTGCCACATTCGCCCATTGGCAAATTCTGTCAGATCTACACCCAGAACCTTTCCCAACCAGTCTACTCCTCACCCTGCTGCTACCGCTTCAAGCCTGCTTACCTAGACGATTGTCAGTGTCCCCTCCTGCTCCACTGCTCCCGCTCTAGCCTCCCACCAACACGGGCTTCACACAGTAGCCAGAGTAAACTTTAAAAATTATGAAGCAGATCCCATCACTCACTCCCCTGCTTAAACCTTCCAGTGATTTTCCATCGCACTTCGAATCAAATCCAAACACCATCCCTTATAAGGCCACCTCCCTCCAGCTTCATATATCGCCTCTCTCTCAGCTTCAGCCTTACTGGGCTCCCTTCCACTCTGTGATAACTGCAAACCCTGTCTCGTCTCAGGGCCTTTGCACAGGTCCTCTGCTGGCTTGCCCTTTCCATAGCTCTTCACAAGGGCTGCTTCTTTCCTTCCTTCCAATATTGGCCTAGACATCATTTTGTTGGAAGGGCCTTTCCTGAGCTCCCCCATTGCTCCGTATCACAGCTTCCTTTCTGTTTCGCCGTGTTGCATTTGTAATCACTTACTTGCATGCTCCCTTACTCCTGCAGTTGCCAGTGTATGCATGCAGAAGAGCCCTTTTCCTTTCCAGAGTCCTCACTGTCCTGCATGGTGCATGGCTCCAGTAACACCCACAATCCCCCAATCATTACCTTCTGCGGCTGCTTGGTTTTCCTCCTTCTCCATCTCTCTGTGACTTCTGACACCTCCTCTTTCTTGGATTGCTTCTCTTCACTGTCCTCTCTGTTCCCTGTCTGTCTGCCCACCTCTCCTTCCAGCCCGTAACTGTGGACAAACTCAAGGTATTTCCTGGCCTTCTGCCTTTCTCTTCAACCACGAACTAATGCAGATGAAAAGCATAATGACAGATAGTAAGAAAAGAAAGTGTGATGGTTGATTTTATGTGTCAACTTGCCTAGGACATGGTACAAACATTATTTTCAGTGTTTCTATTAAAGTATTTTTTAGATGAGGTTAACATTTAAATTGGTAGACTTTGAATAAAGCAAATTACTCCTCATAATGCGGGTGGGCCTTATCTAATCAGTTGAAGGTCTTAGGAAAAAGACTGGCCTCCCCTGAGCAAGAAGAAATTCTGCCATCAGACCGCCTTGGGACTCAAACTGCAACACCAGCTCTTCCCTGGGTTTCTAACCTGCTGCCTTACCCTGCAAAATTTGGGGGTTATTAGCCTCTACATCACATGAGCCAATTCCGTAAAATCAATCCCACGAATCTGGCCACTCCATATGTGAGTAAGAGAGAGAAAGCCAAGAGCCAAGGAATGTGGGTGGCCTCTAGACGGTGGAAAAGGCAAGGAAACAGATCTTCCAAGAACCTCTGGAAGGAGTGCAGCCCTGACAACCCATTGTAGACTTCTGGCCTCTAGAACTGTAAGATAATAAATTTGTGTTGTTTTAAGTCACTAAGTTTGTGCCATCTCTCTATTTATCTATTGATCAATTGATAGATATCAGTAGATTGTGCATATATTTTCGTATTTATATGTATATACACATACACATACATACATCCTATTGGTTCTCTTTCTCTGGAGAACTCTGACTAATCCAGTAAGTGTTTACTAAATGTTAACTAAAAAACTCCCAAACTCTTTTCCTTAGTGAGATCATTCTCACAGATCCAAACATGTTGGCCCTGAGAGTCAGGACACCCAAGTTCTAGTGCCGGGACTACCACTCACTGGCTGGATGATCTTGTCCAAGTCTCTCAACATCTCTAAATCTGCTTCTCCGCCAGTCTCTCTCATCTCAATAAGCTGCACCTCCATCCACATAGCTGCTCAAGTTAAAGCCCCAAAAAGTCATCCCTGGTTGCCATCTTTCCTTTACTCCCCTCATCTGATCATCACAAATTGCTTCACTTCTTCCTTCAGAGTGGATCCGTGCATTGGGCTCCATCTCCTCTACCATCCTGGTCCAAGTGCCACCATTGCCTGCCTGGGTGATGCCTTGGACTGCTTGCCAGTCTCCCAGCTTCCCTGTTGCCCCCACAGTCCACAGCAACCAGAGTGACTTTTTTAGAAATATAAGTCAGGTCATAGCACTTGTGTTAGATTCCTATTGCTGCTGTAGCAAATTACCATAAATTCAGTGGCTTAAAAAGACACAAATTTATTAATTTACACTTCTAGAGGCCAGAAGTCTAAAATGAGTTGTCAGGGCTGCATTCCTTCCAGATGCCTAGGGAAGATCTGTCTCCTTGCCTGTTCCACCTTCTAGGGGCCACCCACATACCTTGACTCTAGGCCCCTTCCTTGCATCGCTTTGGTCTCCACGTCTGTCATCACACCGCCTCTGACCCTGACCTTCCTGCCTGCCTGCCTTTTATAAGGACCCTTCTGATTACATTGTGAACACCTGGATGATTCAAGATACTCCCCCCATCTCAAGATCCTTCACTTAACATGTGCAAGATCCCTTTTGCCATATAAGGTAACATTTTTACAGGTTTCAGGGACTAGGATGGAGACATCTTTGGGGGCCATCTACCACAGCACTCTTAAAACCAGACATCTTGCCTGACTCACAAAACCCTCAGGGACCTGCCCCTGCATGCCCACTCTGCCCACCTTGGCCTCCTTGCTGTTCCTTGAGTGCACCAGACCCAACCCTGCCTTGATGTCTTTCTTTTGCTTTTCTTCTGCTTTAAGTGTTCTTCTCCCAGATTTGCACATTCTGCTCCTTCTTGTTATTTAGGTCTCAGCTCAGGTGTCACCTCCTCAGAGAGACTTTTTCTTATTGAAAGTAGTTATAGTAGATCACTTTGTATTATTATTGTCATAGCACTCTTTCTTTGTCTGATGTTTTCTTGTTCATTATTTATTTGTGTGTCTGTCTCCCCCATTAGAACGCAGACATCTTTAAAGCTGGGACCTCTCCTATGTCCCCAGCACTGGAACTCTACCAGTATTTATTGAATGTGTCAATAAGTCCCTGGTTCCTCATTTTTTCAATTGATAATATAATACCTTCTGTCTCATTAGGTTACTTTGAGGAAAAAATGAGATAATAATAGCTACAATTTTTAGTTACCAATAACGAACTTCCTGCACCAGGGACTTTACACTTCAGATATGTTGTTCATGTTGTAGTTCAAGGTCATTTGGTGCAAGGAACAGAAACTCTCTCAAGTCAGCTCAAGGAAAAGGAAGTTTATTATATGGTTACAATAGATAATCTGATAAGCATCCAAGGAGAGGATAAAATGCAGGAGACACATGCTGCTTCCTGGGAACCAGAAAGGTGACAAGTTATCACTCTCTGTCCCTATAGGGCCACATGGTCCCTCATCATCACTTCTGTCTGTCTGGCTGTGCCCTCTCTGAAGACCAGATGCTTCTGCTTACCTATGGCCACTCATGGCCCAATACGGCCTCAACCCTCTGTGACCTTACAGCTGCCCAGTACCTACCATCTCTGAGTCCTAAGCTCCATTTTATGAAGGGAGAGTCTAATTACCCTGAATTGAGTCCCTTTTTCACCCCTGGCACAATCACCTGTGGACAAGATGATGCATATATATATGCCAGGTCACCACACATGCCTCATGTATTTAGCTATCCCTGCTAATTACTGAATGTATAAATGAAAAAGGTGGCAGCATATGAGGTGTCTCCTCACTGTGATATCACCTACACTGGGCATTCTTATCAAAGAAAAAAACCCCCTGCTAATTGGATATATATATATATCTCCAGCTTGGTTCTCTTATCTTCACACCAGTCAATACTTCAAGTTGCCTGCAGCATATTTCCAACATGTGTATCCTCCCAGCTCTTCAAAGTCAACCTAGAAATAGCCGGATTACTCTTCCCCCAGAAACTGGCTCATCTCCCAAGTTTTCCCGTCTCTGAACAGCCTGACTCTCCCAGGCAGCCCCACTGTGAACTCTGGGGTCTCCTGTCACTTGTCTCGGGGCCTTGGAAGAGGTCCCTGCCTCCCTGTCCTCTCCCTCCACTGTTAATTTTCTCCCCACATCTTGTATCCATCTCCAAAGAGCTGGTGAGCATGTTAACCCACAGAATGGTGGCTAAGGCCAGCAATTTGGAGGCAAACTAAACCTGGGTTCAAATCCCAGCTCTGCCTTTTAAATTTGTGACTTTGGCAAATCTCTTAAACTTAATAAGTTCAGTTTCCTCATGTGTAAAATGGTGATAATTATAGTCTCTGCCTTACAGAGTTGTTGTGAGAACAGACATAATTCATGTAAAGCTGCATTTATATATATTTTCAATGATTGATTGATTGATGAGTTTCCAGCAATGTGCCAGGAAAACATAGGTAAGACCTGGTCCCAGTTTTAAGAAACCTGAAGTTTCCTGACAGGTGATATGGTCTGAATGTTTGTCCCCTCCAAAGATCCTGTGGAAGCTTGATCCCCATTGTGGCAGTGATGAGAGCTGGGGCCTTTGGGAGGTGATTGGATTGTGAGTGCTACGCCCTCATGAGTGAGGATCAATGAGTTAATGGATGAGTGATTATCATGGGAGGGCCACTGGTGGCCTTATAAGGTGACAAGAGAGCATGTTAACATGCTTGTGTGATACCCTGTGCTACCTTGGGACTCTTTAGAGAGTCCCCACCTAGAAGGAGGCCTCACCAGATGTGCGCCTCAACCTCGGACATCCCAGACTCCAAAACTGTAGGAAATAAATTTTGTTTCTTTATAAATTACCCAGCTTCAGACACTTTAAGTGACAGAAAATGGACGAATAAGGGCCGGCCCGAGGCTCACTCGGGAGAGTGCGGTGCTGATAACACCAGGGCCATGGGTTCAGATCCCATATAGGGATGGCCGGTTCATTCACTGGCTGAGCGTGGTGCTGACAACACCAAGTCAAGGGTTAAGATCCCCTTACCGGTCATCTTTTAGAAAAAAAAAAAAAAAAAATGGACGAATAGCACAGCCCTCGTTGCAATAGCCTTTCCATATAGGGATGGCCGGTTCATTCACTGGCTGAGCGTGGTGCTGACAACACCAAGTCAAGGGTTAAGATCCCCTTACCGGTCATCTTTTAGAAAAAAAAAAAAAAAAAAAAAAAAAAAAAATGGACGAATAGCACAGCCCTCGTTGCAATAGCCTTTTTACTCCCCGCCCAACAAGGTCCTTCTGAGAATACATTATTATAATTAATGGTTAATTATATTACACTAATTATACATAACTATATTTTATATATAACTGCTTTCCAGTTATAAGAGTTATTTACGATTATTTAGAGAACATAGAGAAGGATTAAAATCACCCTTAACCTCCGCAATCTGGCAGAATTTGTTCCCTCCAGGTATGCTGCTTTGAAGAGTCTGTGTCAAGTGTTACTTTGCAAGTATTTGGCGATGTCATCAAAGATCCTTTGAAGTACCATTTTGAATGGTTTCTGTAGGTGACCTGGCAAGTCGTGTATGTAGCCGCACGTATTTGTCCCCTCCCCCATTATTGGAGGCATGGTGGGTTTTTCCCGTGATAAGTAATGCACAGTAAACACTATTATTCAATAGGCTCTGCCGCTGACTGGGCACTCACTTTAGACCTGGTCTTTTATACCTGTTGTTTCACTTAGTGCTCACGACATCCTGCATGTTATCCCCATGGTACAGACAAGGAGATGGAGGGCTTCGATTAAGCAGCTCTGCCGAGGTGGCACAGCCACTAATGACAGACTCTGGATGTGGATCCACATCAGTGTGAACCACTACCCAGCTCAGCTGTGTCACTTAGTGCTGCGAATGTGACTTCTTTTTGTGTTGCTGGTGGGAGCACTTTTAAGGCTCTTCGTTCATATCACCAACATGCTTCCAGCCCCCGGAATTGTGCCCAGCACATCGTATGTGCCTGCTAAATACTGAATGGATAAATGAAAAGGTGGCAGCATATGAGGTGTCTCCTCACTGTGATATCACCTACACTGGGCATTCTTATCAAAGAAAAAAAAAACCTGCTAATTGGATAGGCAGAAATGTTATCATTGCTTTAATCTGCACTTCTTTGATTATTGATAAGACGGACTATGTCTTTCAAATGTCTGCCACTGGGCTGGCCCGGTGGCGCACTGCTGCAGTGCGCCGCTTGGGAAGTGCGGCGGTGCTCCCGCCGAGGGTTCGGATCCCACATACAGACTGGCCGCTCACTGGCTGAGCGAGGAGCGGGGGCCACACCGAGGGTTGCGATCCCGTTGCCGGTCCCGGTCCGGTACGGCGCGAAACTGAGGGTTGCGATCCGTTGCCGGTCACGAAAAAAAAAAAAAATGTCTGCCACTGAACATTTATAATTTCTCTCCTGTGAATCTTGTACCCATATCATTCGCCCCGTTGTCACATCATGAGACCCTGTCAATCTACTGGGGGATCTGTGAGTTTTCCCCTTAGGTTGTGTGAGATTATTACACGGTAGGATTATTAATTATTTGCTTGTCATATTCATTGCAACTATGTTCCCTGGCCTCTTATTTGCCCTTTATCTCAGATGACATTATCTGTCCCTTAAGGCTACTGAGTACATATCCACACTCCTGCACAGACCATGAGTATCAAAAAGTAGGCAGCAACTGGATCTCATCCATTTCCTGTCCTGCTCAGATCTCTGTCAGGGGCCTGAGCTCAAAGTGTGTTTCTAATACATCATTCTTCAGGGTCACACAACAAACGTGCGCTTTGTGGACACTTTAGCTTCTTTTTAGCAGAGGAGCCCCACAGGAAAGGTGTTAGGTTTTCATTTTGCCAATGAGGAAATTGAGGCACTTAGGGGTTAAGTGATTTGCCCAAGAGCACACTGCTCATAAGTGGCTAAGCCTGGATTTGAACGCAAATCATCTGATCTGATTCTATATCCTGTGCTTTCTCCATCATGTGGAGTTGCTGGAGGGAAGCCCAGGTCAGTAACCAGCAGCAGGTACAGGCCTCCAGCCCCTTTTTCTTGCTGGGTTGAACTCACAACCCTGGCTGAGCTGCTGTTTTGCCCAGTCGCCATGAGAGAGAGAGAGAGAGAGAGAGAGAGTGTGCGTGCGTGCGTGCATGCGTGTGTGTGTGTGTGTGTGTTGCATGGGATGAGGGGAGGGAATAAAATAAGGAAGGGTTGGAACTGAGGCTGCACTAAGGAAAGCCTTGAAGGCCAAGCCAGAGAATCTGGCTTTATTCTGTAGAATAAAGTATACCCAGATTCTCCACCACACTCTGCCCCTCCCAGAAAACAAAGGCCAACCCCATCCAGACTGCGGGGTCCACAACCGGGAAGCCTGAGACTCTGGGCACATTAGGTGGCAGAGCTGAAAGGGCCTCAAGAAGCACCCAGCCATCAGCTCTCAGCCACTTCCCAGAGCAGGGAACCAGGCCCAGAGAGGGGAGGTAACCCTGCAACTCAAGGATTAGAACCCAGTGTCCAACTCCAGCTGAAGACACTATCTTTTAATCACCCAGCCTTTCTTAGGACAACCAGATGTCTAAGAGACTGGGCTGAAGCTCTCGTTCATTCGCTCATTCATTTCACTTAATATTTATTTATTTATTTTTTATTTATTATTTATTTATTTTTTTAAAAGATGACCGGTAAGGGGATCTTAACCCTTGACTTGGTGTTGTCAGCACCACGCTCAGCCAGTGAGTGAACCGGCCATCCCTATATGGGATCCGAACCCGGGGCCTTGGTGTTATCAGCACCGCGCTCTCCCGAGTGAGCCACGGGCTGGCCCTTCACTTAATATTTATTAAGCACTTACTATATATCAAGTTCTAAGCTAAACTAGAACAGAAACTAGAAAACAATGACAACCAAGACAGACTTGGTTCCTGCCCCTGGGGGCAGTCCAACAGCGATTGCAATTCAGAGGGATGATTTGGGATCGATTTGGGATGAATTGGAGGCAGTGGCAGCCCTGAGCAGGGATGGATGAGCCGTAACAGACAGCACAAGTTGGTTAGGCCAAGAGTGGGAGGGAAAGGCCACACATCAAGGACGAGAGCACGTGGGAGGTCCTGGAGGCTGAAGAGAAGTCATTATCAGAGACCAAAGGAAGGGGAGATGACGGAGTGTACACTGGGAGGGGGTAAGGAGAGGTGAAGCATCAATGAGCAGGGCCTTGAAGGCCGCGGTGAGGAGTCAGGTCATCCCGAGGGCAATTAGAAACCCCCCTTTTTAGGGCCGGCCTGTGGCTCACTCGGTAGAGTGCGGTGCTGATAACACCAAGGCCACGGGTTCGGATCCCATATAGGGATGGCCGGTTTGCTCACTGGCTGAGCGTGGTGCTGACAACACCAAGCCAAGGGTTGAGATTCCCTTACCGGTCATCTTTTAAAAAAAAAAGAAAAAAAGAAAAAGAAACCCCCCTTTTTAGTAGGAGTGTTGCGTGGTCAGGTTTCTGTGAGAGACAGGTCTCCCTCACTGCAACATGGAGGGCAGATCGGAGGGGGTTGGCAAGCAGCAGGGAGACCAGTGAGAGGTGCATGGACAGCGTGGGAGTAGTCCTTGGTCCTGGGTCCCCTGGAGACCACTCTGAGAGCTGGCCTGGCCTGGCATGGGGGTGGTTGAGTCAGACTCAGCCCCTCCTCTGCCAGCCTTCCCCAGACAAGAGGTACACAGAGCAGGCTGGACAGCTAATTAGGTTCAGGTGCTCCAGCCCCTGGACTCTGTGGAAAGGGGACGGGCCCACCCCATCCTGCGGAGCAAACGCTCTGCTCAGTTCAGTTCAGCCCTCTAGTGCAGTTCAGAATCCTGAGCAAGCTCAGGTTTAAGGAAAGTGGGTGTTGGTGGAGGGACAAGGTGGATTGGAGGGAAGTAGAGGAGTCAGGCAGCACTCCTATGCTGAGACTGAATCTGTCATGTGATGCGTGGGTCTGTGGATGTGTGTGCTCATCGGGTGGGTGTGTGTCCACATGCCATCAGTGATAGGAGCCTGTGTCAGTGTGTATCTCCACGCATGATTGTACATGGGAATCGATGTGTTTGTGTGTGTGAATCAATGGTTATGGGTGTGTGCTTGCATCAGTGTGTCTGTGTGTGTGTGTGTGTGTGTGTGTGTATCTGCATATCTGAGTGTGTCTGTGCTCTCACTTTAGTTCTGCTGTGTCCTTCCTTTTCTGGGAGGGGGTGAGGAGGGTAGGGACTTGTTAACCCCCAGCCCAAGCATTACTCCCACCCACACCTGGGCTCACCAAGCTTGTCCCCACCGCCAGCTGCCACTCTGTGATGTGCTCCCACCCAGCTGCATGGGGCTGAAAGCTGACTTCTTCCAGCTTCTCTGTCCAGCCTTTCCAGGACCCTGTTTTGTCTGGGAAGAGTTGGACCCTGAGGTGGGGCAGGTCAGGGTCCTATAGGCAGAAGCAACTCAGGCTCACTGCACACACACACACCCCCAACACACGCACTAGCACAGATGTGCATACACATAGGCACACCATGCACGAGTGCAAATGCGCACACATATTCACAGCCTCTGGACACTGGCTCAAGAGAGATAGAAAGAGCCGACTAGGGCTCAGTGTGCCCCAGAGAGGCCTAGGCACCCTGTCCTGTGTCCTGCACCCTATGTCTCATATCCAGCCCATATTCAAGAGGTATCCAGATAAATTGATGCTGAGCCTAGTGGAGGGGCAGGTTTCTGTACGTACAGTATGTGGGAGCCCATAGGTATGCTAAGGCACGAGAACACCTAAGAGCACCTATGTGTGACCATGAGACTGTGGGCAATATGCCCCATCATATGACACTCCCTTGCCAGGGCACCTACACACACACACACACACACACACACACACACACACACACACTCATAGAGTAGCTGTGGCCATCTGGGCCTGCTCAGGAGTGCAGTGGACAGATCAAGGGCTTTACAGCCAGACAAGCCCAGCTCTGCCACTTACTTGGCTGTGTGACCTTAAGCGGGTCACTTAACTCTCTGAGCCTCAGGTGATGATCATGTAGCATGGAGATAATGATTATACCTGCCTCATAGAGTTATGATGAGAATAACAGTACAAATTCATTTATTCAATATATTTATTGAGTGCCTGCCAACATGCCAAGCACTGTGCTAGGCAATGGGGTTACATCAGTGAACAAAACAGAAAAATCTCTGTCCTCATGGAGTTTACACTCTGGTACATACATACTAGTATGCACATGGCCCTGATGTGGTGCCTGGCCCACAGGAGGTGCTCAATAAATGTTTACTTCTTTGCCTCACCTCCCACCTCATAGTATTTCCTAGGTGTGAGGCCAGGCAGAAGGCCCTGTCATCCCCTCCACAGGAGGATCAAACCCCAGACCTTAGTGTTATCAGCATCAACTCCAACTACCTGAGCTAACTGGCCAGCTCTCCTCCGCAGTCTTCAACTCCAGCCGCAGCACTTTGCAGAAGCCTCTGGGTCTTCCTTCATGGATAGGAAGGGGGGTGGGTGCACAGCTGCAAACTCTGCAGATCTGCTATAGTCAAAGCAAAGCAGCAGCAAGTACCACCCTTGGCCTTGGGGTAGGGAGAGCAAGAAGGGTTTATGTCCTGACTGCCCCCCTTGCTGTTGAGAGGAGAGAGCCCCATTGGAGGGCACTGGGCAGCTCCAAGCATCACCACCTTCTCCACCTGCCACCCAGCAGCACCTCCTCCTTCCCCAAGGGCCCTGTAGTCCTTAGGACTTGACAGGAAAACTGGAGGATCCCAGGAAAGCAAGAGGGTGGTGTTTGACCTTGGGGGAGATGCTGGCCCTCCCTCCTCATCCAGGCAGAACCCCGTCCCACTGAGGTGGAGGCCCAAAGGGGAGTGTTTGCTGAAGGAGGGAATTCCTGAGCTTGCATCCTGCCCTGGAGTGGGGACAGGTCACCTGGCTGCAGTATTGATTCAACAAGCTCTCATTGAGCACCTGTTGTCAGGCCCTTTGGTGGCCATTATATCAATGGGAGATCCTCTCCACAAAGCCTATATCCTGCTCTTTTTGCAGGGGAGAAAACAAAGGCTCGGAGAGGCTATATGCTTTGCCCCACATCACAGAGCAAGTCAACAGCTGAGAGGAGCTGAGCCCAGGTCTTTGGCTAACTCTAAGACCAGTGCTGGCTCCAAGACAGGAGAGACGGAGGAGGAGGCCCCAGTCTGCCTAAGGACTCACAGCATAAATGGGGGGAGGGAGGAGAGTTGGGGAAGTGGGGAGCCTCCAGAAGTGGGGCTCTGGCTAGGCCCCCCAGCACACATATGCTGAGCTGGCAGGTGGTGAAGGGGGTTCCCCAGCTGCTCTAGGCTCAAAAATATCTAATACAAGGATGATCACTCTTCCCACCTGCTGTAGGGGGTCTGGGCTGGGCAGCAGAAACTGTGACTCCCAGACAGCTGGAGGGTCAGCTTGGGGGAAGCAGAGGGAGGCATGGTGGGCCTCACAAGCCCCTTCTCCTTGCTCTGTGATCCTTTGAGCTTCTAAGCCTCACAGAAGTCCACTACGATGCCTGTCCTACTGGGGGCTCAGAGGGCCTGGTGGAGGGGTCATCTGGGCCTACTTGGAGTGCACAGGCAGGAGAGGTCCTGAGCAGGCCTGGCCATGCCATGATGGAAGCCACTTGCAGTTGGTGGGACCTGGGGGAGGTGAGAGGGCAGTGAGAGGTGCTCTGGTTTCCAAGCTAATGGCCTAGATCTGGGGCCTGGGGTCAGTGGACAGGAGGTGCTGACCAATGAACTCTCTGGGCAGAAGAGTCATCACCCTCACTGTTCACCCCGCTAATTGCTGCCCGAAAGCCTCCCCTTTTACCCAGAGCTGCTTCAGAAGTGGGGTAACCAGGGTGGGCACAACCAGGCATAGGGACAGGAGTTTACCATCCCCTACTTCCCTGCCCCAGGCCCCAGAGTCGAGTGGGGCTGGTCCCCCTGCAGTAACACACCCAGCCTGCCCAGATGCTGAAGAATCATTGACTTTCTCCCCCAGCACACCCAGCCTGGTTCCCATGAACCCAGTCCTCTCCCAATCCCTCCAAAACCCCAGCCACTCCCCTGGGGGTTCCAGTGTGCAGAGCTGAATGTGAATGTTTGGGTGATCTGAGAGAAGGAGAGTGCATGTGCAAGTTGCACAATGGTTGTGGTGTATGTGTGAGTGTGTAGTGTGCATGCACTCAGGAGTGCACATGTGCATTTGTTTGCCCCTGTGTGTGTGTCTGTGTGTGTTAGACCGGGATGTTGTGCACACAGGCTTGTGCAGCTGTGTACATCTGTGTGTGGGGGTCAAGAATCATAGAACCTCATGATTCCCAGGGACCCTAGAGATCTTTCAAACCCCCTTGTAGGAGCAAATATGTATGTGGGTGTGCATGAGTGTATAGGTGAAGGTAGAAATAGCAATAGGAACCATGACCAGCATATCTGGAGCACCAGCTCACTGGCAGGGCAGGAGCTCACACCTCAAGATTTTAAACAGCATAATAGTCCTGTGAGGTTAGAAAGGAGACGACCCATTTTATAGTGTCTAGACTGGAACCCAAGACTCGATCCAGGCCACCCTGGCACTGTAACCCTCAACATGATCTGCAGGGGCATGTGCTTGAGGCCCCGGGAGGGGATAGGTGTAGGAGGGGCGTGGGCGTGAGGGTGTGCTGGCTAAGCGAGTGAGGTGAATGTGTAGATTTAGTGTGTCAGGGTCTGGAGCACACATGTGGAAGTGTGGCAAGCACGGGAGTGTGTGTGGGAGTGAAAGTGAAGGGGGATCTGAGAACGGGTGAGGATAAGGGAGCGTGTTGTAAGGGTCTGTGGGGGAGAGAGAGGCGGGGGATGGCGAGTCAGTGTGCATCTGAGCAAGGGTGTGTGAAATGCATCGAGTTTTTTCCTTTTTTCTTTCTCTTTTCTGCCTTCAACCAGGAACAGATGTCTGAATAGGCTGACGAATTGGAAACATCTGAAACAACTGTCCGAGCTGAAGTATAATAAATAGACCTTTCATCACATTCCCAGGAAGGGGGTCGCTGGGGACAGGCTCCAGGAGCATTTATAGGGGTTGGGGGTTGAGAGTGGCCCGAGGATGGGTGAGTGGAAGGACAGACTGGCCTCTCTTCTCCTGGGAAGGACAGACTGCCCTGGGAAGACGGGAAGACAGACCTGCCCCCAGCCCCTTCTAGCATCTGCAGGCCTTAGTTTTCCTATCTGTAGAGTGGGCTTGGTGTCCATTCTGGGGTCTGAGACCTGGCACCCAAAGGAATAAGCATTTTTTTTTTTTTTTTTTTTTTTTGCCTCTGGGAAGGAAGGTCTTGATCCCCTGGAATCCTGGCTGGGGAAAGCAGGTGCTTACTCTCCTGGTGCTCTGGGTGGGGGTTTCAGAGCCACATGGTATGTAGGCCTATTGATGACATGTTCTCCCTGACCTCGCTATCACCTCTAAGCTTTCCCCATTCAGCTCGTGTATGAGAGGTATAGGGTAAATGCTGTGGGGACCGGCAACGGGATCGCAACCCTTGGTGTTGCTCCCGCGCCTCGCTCAGCCAGTGAGCGGGAACCGGTCTGTACGTGGGATCCGAACCCTCAGGCGGGAGCGCCGCCGCGCTTCCCAAGCGGCGCACTATCCATTGCGCCACCGGGTCGGCCCAGGAAGAAGCATTTTTAACTAGGAAACAGGCTGACAGTTGGCCAGACAATGGGGCTGAGGGCTGTAAGCCGGGTCTTTACCCCCTCCTCTGCCTCTCCTTGGGTCTGGCCTCCATACTCGCCCCAGTGCACACACGAGGGCTCCTCGGTCCCCAGAGCTTACTTGACTTAAACTCTTCAAAGCAAGACGCACTGTCCTCTCTCCTGCCCCAGATGTGTGGGTTTGAAGTCTCTAGTGGGAATAATACAGCTGGGGCTGGTGGGAGCAGGCAAGGGCCTAGAGATGGGAGCTCTGTTGGGTGGTGGACGTCGAGTGTCCTGGCAGGCCTCACCCCACCCTGCATCATGGGCTAGTCCCAGGCCCACAGCTGCCACCACTGCAGATGCGCATTCCTAAGAGCTACTGGAGGGTGCAGGCCCAGGGGCCTCATGCTCACAGGAGCCAGATGCAGCCCCCAGGGAGGGGGAGATGGGCAGAGGGGCACCCACTGAGCCTGGCCCTTGAGAAGCTGGGTGTGGGAGGAGGTCAGACCACAGGCTCAGGATGGACAAAGGTCTTCCAGAAATTTGGGCTCCAGGGATTTTGATCTCAGAGATTCAGAGGCTGCACCTCAAAAGAAAGGGCCTCAGGGGCCTGTCCCCAGTCTGCCAGTTCTTGCCTGGGTCTTTGTTCAGGGGTCCTCTACAGTAGCACAAAGAAACATTTCCCTTGAAACCCCAAAGCCATATGAAAGAGAGTGCAGAGGGTCCTGACTCTACTACTTACTCGCTAGCTGTGTAGCCTTGGCCACTTATATAAGCTGCTGGGTCTCAGTGTCTCTGTCTGTGAAATGCAGATACATTAACCCCATCCCACAAGGTTGCTGCAAAGATGAAATGTGATGAAATATAAGTGTCCCCTGCAGAAGTCAGGAAATGACCAACGCTCCATCCAACAAATATTGGCTGAGGGTTTAGTCTGGGCCCTGGGCTAGACTCTGGAGTTGATAACAATGACCTCCAAGCCTCTGCACATGCTGTTCCCACTGCCTGGGACACCCTTCTCCCTCTTCACCTGGCTACTCCTACTCACCCGTCAGTTCTCACCTTGAACATCCCTGCCTCAGAGGCCCTTCCCTGATCCACTGCCTAGGTTGGACCCCCTGAATTGTATGCCCCTAAAAATCCTGCCTTTCCCCCTCATAACAGTCATCATATGTGACTGTAGCCTGTTGATCAAGGATGACATCCCACCCCATCCCGACACCCAAGACTTTGAGCTCATCGAGGGCAGGTACTGTGGCCGCCTCATTCACACTGTGTCCTCAGTGCCTATCAGTGTCAGGCATGTGGCCGTTAGCTTTTTTTAAGCTAACATTTACATGGCATTTGTTTTGTGCCAGGAGGTGTTCTGAGCTTTACCCATCCTTTGAGGAAGATACTGTTATCCATGCTTTAGAGAAGATAACGAATGGCTCCACGCTATGCAGCTGGTAACGAATAAATGAATGAATGAACAAATGAATGAATGAATGACATCCCATAAGCTCACGTCTAGTGAGGGAGACAGGTGATTGTTACAATACAGAGAGGCGAGCTGCAGCCCTGTAGCTATGGGAGCCCAGAGGAGGCTCTGACCTAGCCATGAACGAGGGGAGTAAACTAAGGGAGCCAGGTGAGCCAGAGCTTAGGCCTCAGGCCGCAGCAGAGGCAAGTCTCGTTCCGGCTCATTCTCAAGGTGCTCACTCTGGTCCCTCTAGTCACCGGCAGGGCAGGGCCTCTCCTCCTTCACATGGCCCTGGCCCCTAGCCCTCTTCCCTCCCTCAAAGTCCAGAAGCCCCCCCAACCCCCCATCCTGCCCAGCTCAGGGGTGTCAGATCAGTGTCCTGGGGCTCGGGTTTCCTGACCTGCCCTGCCTTGGACCCCTACATTTTCTCTGTCTGTCGAGGGCATCAGAGGAACAGAGGGCCTGGGCCTCCTGCTCCTCCTCCTTCTGTTTAAACAAACAAATAAACCAAATGTTCTCAGCTTGGATGGGAGGAGGTGTCCTCCCTAATCCAAACCAATACTTTTCTTTGGCAAGGGTCCCCAGTGAATACTCCTGCCCTCTTACTCCGCCCCAAAGCCCCTTCCCTTTGAGAGCCAGACTTGGGCTCCCACACTAGAGGTGGCTCCTAAAGGACCAGACCAACAAGACCCATCTGGAAAGTCAGATGTCATGAGGACTCCCAGAGTTTGCAGCCGGACCAAGGGTGAGGTCTCTCTCTGGGTGATAGCACAGAAGCTGGGGAGGCCTGGGGGACAAGGTCTATGACCAGGACCAGAACTTTAGGGTTCTTCACATGTAACCTTGCCTATGAGGACAAGCCTAAATATGTCCACAGTGGTGTGTTGTGGTCACACGGACAGGTGTGTGCATCTGTGACTGCACATATTGACATGTGCATGCTTGAGTGTGTGTCCACAGAAGTGTGCCTGAGTGTGTAAGGGACTGTCAGTGCTGACATAGGGTGGTAGTCTCTGTGTGCATCCACTTGTGTTATTACATGTCTTGTGTGTCTGGGGGAGTACATGTGTGTGTATGTGCCTCTGTGAGTGTGTGTGTGCATGTCAGTGACCACTGTGAGGGTCTCACGTGGGTCTCTGTGTGCCTGCACGGCTGTGATGGGCGTGCTTGTGTGCAGTGGGCAGTGATGGGAAGCTCCGGCAGCCTGACATTCACACCCTGCCCGTCCTGGCAGCCCCTGCCTTGCCTGGGGCCTGGCTCAGACTCTCAGAGGATTTCAGAATGTTTGAGAAGGCAGCATCCTGGCCCCTCACAGTCACCCAGACAGCCCCGCTGGGTGGGGAGGAAACCAGAGCCATCGCAGGCTCCCGTGGGCCTAACTCAGTTACACGCTCATTACACAGCTTCTCCACTGCTAGTCCAGCACTGCTGGCCCAAGGCAGGCTGTGGCATGTACCCCCCAGCTCTGCAGCCCCTGAGCTTTCTTCTTCTTGGGCATGGGGAAGTCTCAAAAAGGTCCCCCAGTGTGAGGGAAGACACAACCTGGCTTCAGGGAGCTCTAATCACAGGGGAGGTACCAAGAGGAGCCTAGAGCTGGATGGATGGCTGGTCCCCAGGAAGCAGATAAAGGCAGTGTGGTCTAGTCTCAGTCCCCCCAGCCCCCTCCTCTCGAGGACTTCTTGCAGAACGGCTGCTCCTCACCCCTCTGGGCTGGCAGTGGGTGAGGGCTGGGGGCACAGCTGTCTCCAGTGTGTGGGAGCCACTCTAGGAAGTGGCGGGGGGGATCTGACTGCTCGCCCCCTCACACGAGATGCGAAGTTACTCACACCCCCAAACCTTCACAATTAGACATGCGGTTTGCAAAGCCCAACGCCAGCCTAATGAGAAGCACATTGTCTCCCAGAAGAAGTTGGGAGGGGAGCAGCGGGCAGCGCCGGCACCCTGCCTCCCTTGGGAGGGCCTCCGAGCCACAGGGAGGAAGGCCAGCCTGCCCCACTGCCCACCCCTCCCCTCCCGCTCACTTCCCCTACAACAGGGTCCCCAGGCCTTCGTTCATTCTCCTGGGGGTCATTTGGGAGCCAGATGTGGAGCTCTAGCCTCTGGGAGGGAGAGGAGCCGAGAGAGGGAGAATGGCCTTTGGAATCAAACATGTAGACATTGGAATGTGGGCTCCACCACGCGCACTCAGACTGTGTGATCTTGGGCAAGTTTCCGAACCTTTCTGGGCCTTCATGCCAATACTCCCACGCCTGAGGGTTGCCCAAGGATTAAAGTAGGTCATTAATGCCACACCTGTGAGTGCTTGGCACATAGTAGGTGCTCCACACTTGGAGGCTCTGCCAGGATGTTGAAAAGGGAAAAGACGCTGGAAATTTCTCCACTAATGGTGAGGAGGCACAGCAGAGGCAGCAGGCCCTGTGGGCCGAGGCAGGAGCTGGGTGCAGGCAGCAAAGCCTGTGGGAATCCCAGCTCTGCCCCTAACGTTCCCTAGGGCTGTGTCCCCCGCTGTTCTCCAATGTAAGACTGGGCCCTTCACTCCCAGTCTGCCATGGATGGCCAAGGAGATGCTGCGGGGCTAGGGCCAAGTGCCTGGGCTCAGCCCCCAGATCCACACTCACTCTCCAAGCCGTGGTTGCCTCCTTTGCAAAATGGAGAGGATAATAGTACTACTGACCCCAGAGCTGCAATGTGAGTAAACGAGCTTACTGCGCTTCCAAGTGCTTGGCAAGCCTGCCAGGACATTTCTCTCTCTCTCTTTAACCTATTTAAGATGCTCTGATACTTACTGATCTAATCACTTGACATATGGTAATTTATTTAATCCTAAAGACACCCTGGGAACAACCCAAAGTGCATCTACACAGTGGAATACTACTTAGCAATAAGAAGGAAGGAAGTGGGCTACAGTGTGGGCGAATCTCAATACATTCTGCTAGAGAGAGAAGCCGGACATGAAAGACCATATATTGCATGGTTCCATTTACATGAAATGTCCAGAAAAGGCAAATCTATAGAGACAGAAAATAGATTAGTGGTTGCCTGGGCTCAAGGTGGGAATGGGGAGTGATTGCAAATGGGCACATGGTATATTTTGGGGGGTGATGGAAATATTCTAAAATTGGATTTGATGATGGTTACACAACTCTGTACATTGACTAAAGATCATTGAATTGTATGCTTATAGTGGGTGGATTTTACCAGTAAATTTCAAACCTCAAGAAAGCTATTTAAGAAAAAAAAATTAGATAAATGTTATTAGCCCTTTTGCCCTTAAAACATTCATAGTAAATTTCTAGAATTCAGTGCCAGGTTTGTTTGTCCCTGAAGCTCATGCTCAAGTTCTTTAATTTGAGAAGTAAAAGAAAAAAACCAGACAACATGAGGAAGACATTCTATGACCCCAGTTTGTTTTCCACTCAGTAATCAAGAACTGTCTCACAGAAATGAGGTGATGAGCAGGGAAGAGGGGGCTGCACCCCAGGAACAGTCATTCCCCAGGGAGGGGCCCTGACATTCGGGGTCCTGCCCTTGACTATAGGCAGTAGGGGTGTCACCAGGCACCGCTGGGTTCTCTCTGCCCTTTGTCCTTTGTGTCTCTCTCTATCTCTATCTGTATATATACTCTGTGTACATATGCTCTTGTGTGCATACGTGCATACATGTAACATGTAATATATATAAAGCCATGTTTTCGGTAGCTATTAAGTTCCAAACTTTGTACTCAGTAACGTACAGACATTATTTCTGTGCTTCACAGTGATACTACAAAGTAAGGATTATGATTTCCATTTTGCAGAGGAGGAAACTGAGGCTCGAGTAGGTCACCCTACTACGTATCAGGTGTGACTTGAAAAGTTCTTCCCACTACACCAAGCCACCCTGACTCTCTCCTCCATTTCTCTCAGTGTCTCTCTGTCCCTATGTCCACCTCCTTCTGTCTCTGTCTTCCCAGCTCCCTGTTCTATCTGTCTGCCTTTGTCTCTCTTGGCTTGCCTCTGTCTCTCCGCCTCTCTGTCTCTCCCTCCGTGTCTCTGTCTCTGGCTCATTTATTTTTTAATAACCACAATAATGAGAAAAGCTCCTTCCCGACCCTCCTGGGGAGGGAGACAAAAGGAGGGGAGCCTGGGGGAGAGGGGGAGGGACAACCTCCCCTCTTGCTCCTGAGAAATTTAATAAAGGGCCTGAGAAAGTGCTGGGCTCCACGGCTGGCCAGTACCCTGGGAAAGGGGGCGGCCCCCTCCCCCACCACAGACACGGCTCTGCACGGGCCTGGGGTCAGGGGAGGGAATGTCTCGGTGCTGGGCCCCCCTTCTCCAGCTCACAGGCTTTATCTCTCCCCTCCCTGCTGGTGGGAGCAGTTCCCCCAGCTAATCCGCCCCTGAATATGGTCCATACCAGACTCCCTCCCCTTGACCCAGACCTGCGGCTTTCCCAGGAGAGCTGCTCAGAGGCTCGCAGGGGAGAATCAATCACAGAATTGTAGCCTCTGGACCCACAGGAGGTCAGGCAGTGCAGCCCCCTGCCTCTGCCGTGTGCAGGCCAGCTCCGAGCAAGGCTGTGCCCAGCCCCCTAACAACGTCTGTGGAGAGGGGGCTGAGCCTGCAACGCACCTGATGCCAAAGTACTAGGTTGGCCACTTGCCTGAGAGAGCCCAGGATCCCTGGAGGTAGAAGGCCACTAGCCCTCCTGCCTCTGCCTCCTCAAGGGCCAAGATAGAGAGGGCAGGTTGTAGCATCCCTTCGTCTGTCCCCAGCCCCACCTCACCCTCCAAGGGTGGCTCACTCAGAGAGGAAGAAAAGCCCTGGTTCAACCTCCTCATGTGGACTAAGACGATGAGAGCTGCTGGTTGATAGGTGAGGGGGGCTCCTCAGGGGGCTGGAAAAGGAAGCCCAACTGCAGCAGAGCAGCTGCAATGGACCCACAGGGAGGAGCAGTGGGGTTGGTAAGATGAGGCCAACTCATCAGACAGAACATTCAGTCCAAGTCCGATGGTGCAGGTGGGCAAATCCAGTTCCCCACCCAGGAATGTGCTCCAGGCTCCTGTCTGCCCAGAGAAGCTGTGGGCCCTGAGGCTGCCCAGGCATAGTCATCCTGCTGCTCCCAGGTGTCTGGACAGCCTTTCCCATGTTGGGAAACCACACTCTGGCAGAGCTGAGAGCATCTCTCACCAGGCCAGGAGCTGGAGGGAAGAGCCGAGAGCTGGGCCTGGGACCGAGCATGCACGCACACGCTCACTTGCTATGCTCTACCAGGCCTGGCATGGTGTTCCAGGGATATAGGGAGACCAATAATAATAGAGTATTCTTTGAAGGGCTTACAATGTGCCAGGGACTGTGCTAATGCATTATCCCACTAGACCCTCACAGCAATGCGATGTGCTAGCTGCACTTTTAAAGATGAGAAAACTAGAAGTACAGAGAAGTTAGGTCACTCGTCTGACATTACACAGCCAATCCATAAAAGAGCCACAGTTCAAACTCAGCATTGACTGGAGCACAGCTGACTCTGAGGATCGCCCAGAGATAATGAGACACCTTCCTGTCTCAAGAAGTTTGCAGAGAAATGAAGCAGGGCTCGGGTCTGGGAAGGAGGCAGGCACAAGAGTGGGAGCCAATGGACCAAGAGCTTCAGAGATGGCCTGAGCTAGAACTTAACCCTACTTCATTAGAAACAGGAAGGCAGAGTGGTAACCTCACAGGCACTGCTGACAGATCCCGGCAGCCGACAGGCTCTGCTCAGACTGATGGAACTGCCCACCCACCTACCCCAGTCCCTAGTGGGCAGTGGGCAGCCAGAAACAGCTCACACTCCTGCACACCTGGGCAGAAGGGCTAGCCTCACCATTCCCTGGGCCCCCCTTGCCTGGGGCCACAGGCAGAGGAAGTGAGAAGAAGCCAAGAGATGGAATGAGGAGAAAACACATTTTTAGTGCCCAGCCGGATTTTGCTATGTGACAGGGCCTGCAGTGGGCATTGTGGGGGTATTGCCAGCAGGCAGCTCCCTGCCCCACCTTTAGGAGCCAATGATCTGGCATCCTAGAACTTTCTCAGAGAGCTGTGGCTATGGGGAGTAGAATGCGCTGGACACCAAAGAGGAGGGAGGCCAACCCAGAGAGTCTGAGCTTCCAAAGGCCACTCTTTTGGACAGGGAGAACAGCACAGGGAGGAAAGGCCTGGCTACTTCCTTTTGCAAATCTTCAGGAGGATAGAAGGACAGCAAAGGCCAGGAAAGTAAAGCATCTCCCAGATACCCCACTCCCCATTGGCAAAGCACTTGGTGCCTTTTAATACACTTCCTTGTTCTGTCAGATTATTTCAATCCTCTAATCCTTCAAGACAGGAATTATAATCTCCATTTTGGAAAAGAACCTGAGGCCCAGAATGGTAAAGAGCTTTGCCTGAAGACACACAGCTGGTAAAGAGCAGAATGCAGAAGCTGGGTCTCCCAGCTCCTTGCCTGGTGTGTGGAGACCCCTCACATATGCTGAAGTTTGCAAAACTTGGGGGGAGCCAAACTGGTTCTGAACCCTTCTCTCTCCAGTAGGCAGCTGCAGATGTATGGGCACAGATCCCACCTTGAGTCTAGCACCAGCCCCATGGAAGCTGGTGGGCAAGCAGAGGCTCTTCAGGACACGTGTTTCCACTTTCACTGGAGCTGGGACCTAATAGCAGAAAAACCTGTGAAGCTGCTAATGGGATAATAGAGAAAGTATTTATTTATTTTTCGGAAGAGGCCTATGAGGATCTGGGGAAGGCCCAGTGTGAGGCCACAGAGACGGGAGGTCAGCCCGCTGTTAACAGGGATTAAGCAGACACATGGAATGAGGGGGTTTCCGGAGCACAGGCTGGAGGCCGGGCCTAGTCTGGTGCTGTTGTCTGCTCCCCCCGGAGAGAGCAAGGCTGGACCCTCGCACTCAAGACACTTCGAGCAGGAGGCTTCATGCTTGGAGTTGCCCCCACACCTGTTTCCTGCTATCCCTGCCCAAGGTCAGGCCCCTGGGAGGTCATCATATCAGTCTCCTGCCTCCAGGCCACGTGCCCCCATCAGCCTCCTGAGAAAAGCTATGTGCAGCTTTGGGAGGAAGGTTGTTCATACAGCTCCTTCAGCTGAAGCTGGGAGCATCCCCAGGGAGCTAGTTCTACCTGAGAAATGTCTTCTTCATGAGAAAGGTGCAATGGGCCTGCCCTCCCTCTCCCCACTACTGAATGAGTTGTCAACATCTTTCCAGATGATAGCACTGCCCTTGGACCTCCCACCTGCAGCCCACTTGGAAGACCCCACTGAGCTTGAGGGCAAGAAGTCCCTTGGAGGTCATGTAGCTTAGTGGCTTTTAGGCTGAGGATGTGGGGAGTGTTCAGAGGCATAGGGAGTGGTTGATCAGGCAGACCCCCTCCCACCAGAGCAGCCCCACCTTATTTGTCTTACATAGTGACATTCCATCTAGATTTCTCTCCAAAATACTGAGGAAAAAAATAATAAGGTAAGAAGGCTGGCCCGTTAGCTCCCTCAGTAGAGCATGGTGCTGGTAACACCAAGGTTAAGGGTTCAGATCCCCATACTGGCCAGCTGCCAAAAGCAAACAAAAATAAGGCAAAGAGGTGGGCTATAACTGGGAAAAAAATAAGCATTTAAAAGTCCTTTCTCTCCACCACCCTACGTAGGTAAAATAACTCAGGTTTCAAGGGCCGGCCCGTGGCTCACTTGGGAGAGTGTGGTGCTGATAAACACCAAGGCCATGGGTTCGCATCCCTATATAGGGATGGCTGGTTAGCTCACTTGGGAGAGTGTGGTGCTGATAAACACCAAGGCCATGGGTTCGCATCCCTATATAGGGATGGCTGGTTAGCTCACTTGGGAGAGTGTGGTGCTGATAAACACCAAGGCCATGGGTTCGCATCCCTATATAGGGATGGCTGGTTAGCTCACTTGGGAGAGTGTGGTGCTGATAAACACCAAGGCCATGGGTTCGCATCCCTATATAGGGATGGCTGGTTAGCTCACTTGGGAGAGTGTGGTGCTGACAACACCAAGTCAAGGGTTAAGATCCTCTTACCCGTCATCTTTTAAAAAAATTAAAAATAAAAATAAATAAAATACTCAGGTTTCAGACAGAAGGAACTTGCCCAAGGTCACACAAAGCTGGAAACATACTGTAGAGCTGGTCCCACCACCCTCTGCTAGCATAAACAGCCTGACTTCAGGAAAACCAGAGAGGTTAGAAATGGCTCTTTAGGGAATGGGGAGGTAGAAGAAGGGTTGGGGCTGGTGTTCCCAGGGCCCTTGGGAAGTTGCTTCATCTCCCTGGGCCCAGCACAGTGCCTGCACAAAGAGGCGGTATTGAACATTAAGGTTAGGGCAGTGAGAATGGCAGTGACCCATCTGCAGTTGGGCTGAGGGGCCCCTGTCTTTGGGGCTGACCCGGAATACAGATGTGGACCTTTCTTCCTGTAGGGCAGCCCCCACTGGAGGCCCCTTCTTTCCAGACTGCCCAGAGGTGAGTAGTCCTGGCCCAGATTCTGGGGTCCTCTGTTTGTCCAGGCCAGACCATGCACCCAACTGGCACCTGCCCCACTCAGGAGAGGCCTGGTGGCCCATGGCTTGAGAGCTCGCCCCTCTTGGTTGCCAACGCCTCTCCTCTAGGCTCTTAAGATTTGGGTCAGACACAGACCCACTTAGCCAGCCCTGCTCACCACAACTACGTTCTATTTCCTTGGGAACATGTGCTTGACATTTGTCAGTTCCATTCCCAGCCTGCTTCCCCTTCCCACTGGCTCTCCTGTTCTGGTCTTTTCCTTGAGGAAGCCAGGGAAGGCATTTGGGGAGGATACATGTGCCTCCATGTTGCCTGGCTCTGGGACAACAGGCTTAAGTTGTTCTGGAGATTTAGGCAGACATTGGGAAGTACTTCCTGACAGATGGGGCTTAGAAACTGGAACAGGAGTCAGAGGAAGATGGTGAAATGGCCCTGGAGACATTCTATGAGGGGCGGGCATGGGGGGAGACTGAGGGGCTGTCCAAGGCAGAGGTAGATCATCTCTTGGAGGGCCCAGTCCTAAGCCTGGCTAGAGGCCCAAAGTCATGCTTCACCCCTTTGTTTGAAAATATTTGTCAACCAGCTACTCTATGTCAGACATCCACTAGGTTCTAGAGAAGAGCAGGGAGCAAGAGACACAGTGTCTCACCCTAGGTCACAAACAAGTAACCAGAAAACTCAAAGATAGTGTATTGTCAGTGCTGTAATATGCAGAGAATCGGGTGCAAAGGACAGGACACCTGACCCAGTCTAGAGGAATTGGGGAAGGCTTCCTGGAGGAAGAGACATCTCAACTGAGACTGGGAAAAGAGGGAAGGTGGTGAACAGAGAAAGAACTGGACTTTCAGAGGAAGAAGATGTCACTCAGGACCTGTGTCCCATTGAAATACAACCAGAAGCTCAGCTGGGGTGGCATCGATGAGCCTTTTTCCTTTCAGTGGTATTTTTTAAAAAATGGATAGTCTAATAAAGAGAAAAATAAAATCAGTAGGTCACATGAATGACAAGTAACCCAGGTGGACATCTCTATCAACTCCACATTTTAGCCCAGTGCTTGGCACACAGTAGAACCTCAATAAATATGTAAAATGAACAAGATATTCGGTCAGTCTGGAACTCGGCCCTCCCACTGCCCTACTTTCTCCTCCAAAAGTGCAACCTGTTGTTTCAGCTTAGCACCCTACAGGAGAAGACTGCCCTCCAAACCATCCCAAGAAATGTATTTACCAGGCCTCTCTCCCATAGCTCTGTCCTTCAAAGGAGTAAGAACAATGACAGCTAACATGTACTGAGTGCTTACCCTGTGCCAGGCCCTGTTCTCATCACTTTACGTGTTTCCTCATGTAATCCTCACAACCACCATGTGAGATGGGCACTGCTATGATCTCGCTTTACAGATGAGGAAATTGAAGCACAGAATAGTTATGTACCTCACCCAAGGTCACACAGCTGGTACATGGATGATGGAAAGAAGCACTTTCTGTGTATCTATGGGATGTCAGGCATAGTTGGGGTCTTTAATTCTTAGAATAATTCAGAGAAGCAGGTATCAATCATCCCCTTTTACAAATGAGAAAAACCAAAGCTCAGAGAGTTAAGTAACTTGCCCAGACAGAAAGCTGCTCCTTTGGAATTCGACTCTCAATACAGTGCTCTCTCTTCTCTGCACTCCTTCAGTTCCCCAGGACCTTTCCTAAACTGGGGAGCAAACAGCTGCATCCTGGTGAGCTCTGGAAAGGAAGCAGCTCCAGGAGGAGAGCTGGCCTGGTGACTGGTCAGCAGGATTGATGTCCTGTCTGGGAAGGACAGTTTGGCTGCCGTATGAAAGGCTGAGCAGAGCTCAAAGATGGAACTTATTCCCATTAAACGATTGCAAATGTCAGGCAGCACGGCCTGGGAGCTCCTTGCGCACGCACCCAGGTGGCTGGAGGCCAGACCGCCCATATGAGCATGCCCGCTGACCTCATGGTTACTCCTAATGCAATTATAGCCCACTAGAAGACAGCAGGTTCCAACACAGAGCCTGAGCAACGTGCTCTCCCCAGGACATGGTGGCCCCTCCCTCCTGAGTGATGGCACTGGGACAGAGAGTGTTGTTCTGATGAATTGAAGGAGATCCATTCCAACACAGATGGATGAAGAAATTACCTGCAGATGTGACTGTGCACAACCATTGTGACTGGGCTGTCACGCAGGCTCAGGGAGCCAGGGCCTCTTGGAGCAGGGTTTAATCCATGTAGCCCTCTGCCTCCAGGCAGGGCAGACTCATGCCAGCCTGGGCCGATGAGTGATTTGCTGCCTCTCTCAGGCCTCCTGGCTATCAGTGCTTCTTGGGCTTGTGTTGTCCAGAGGCTCAGCTGCAGGGTGGGACTCCCCAGGTGTCCTGGCCAATGGCCTTGAGGGCTTCGGCAGGGGCCCAAGGAAGTAAGCTGCCAGTGGTCCTCTGTGCATACTCCAGAGGGGCTGAGTCTTCCACCATGTGCACTGCAAAGCCCTTCTCCCTGGGTTTTTGAATCCCTGTGTTTTTGGATTGCCTAAAACCAGATAACACTTTTTTTTTTTTTAAACATGACCGGTAAGGGGATCTTAACCCTTGGCTTGGTGTTGTCAGCACCACGCTCAGCCAGTGAGCCATCCCTATATAGGATCCGAACCCGTGGCCTTGGTGTTATCAGCACCGCACTCTCCCGAGTGAGCCACAGGCCGGCCCGATAACACATTTTTTAAAAAGACAGCTACAGCAATGGTTCCCATATTGAAGACATGAGATCCATGAGAGCATTGATTGATTGATTCATTCATTCATTCCAGCACCCACAAGGCCCCAAATTCTGTTCCTTGCTGGCACATAACAGTCTCAAACCTGGCCCCTGTCCTGGAGGAGCTCACAGCCCAGGGAAAGGAGATGGACATATAAATAGCTGGTTACCACAGAGTGGGATGGGCTGTTGTACTGGAGTACATGGTACAATGAGAACTCAGCCGAGGGAAGCAACTTGGCCTGGATGGTCAAGGAAGACTTCAGAGAAGAGGCGATGTTGAAACTGAGCCAGGAAAGGTGAACAGAACCTCCGCAGGTGGGTACAGTGAAAAAAGCATCCCTAGCAGGATATCCCCAGAGACAAAAGCACAGGGGCAGAGGAGAGGAGCACTGGCAGGTGAGTGGGATTTGATGGGCTCCTGAGGGTCCTTGAACGCCATGCTGGAGACTTCCTGCAGACTCTGGAAACCTTGGAAAGACTTCAAGGGTGAGAGAACATGGCTAGGTTTTTTTTTTTGTCCTTTTTGAGACTGGCCGCACTGCACTCAGCCAGTAAGCGCACCGGCCATCCCTATATAGGCTCCCGAGTATGCCACGGGCTCGGCCCGAACATGGCTAGGTTTATATGTGAGAGCAATCCTCTTGGAAGAGGGGATACTGAAAGAAGAGAGCTGTAGCAGAGCCCAGCAATTGTCCAGGTAGTGAGAAAGGAGAGGAAGGACAGATTGGTGAGAGGTCTTAGGGACTGATATGCTGGGGAGTAGGGAGACACAGGGCAGGCAGTGGGGATGAGGAGGCAAAAAAGAGGGAGGAGTCACTATGAACCTGGTGGATGGCAGTTGAGGGGACACCCATGTGGGGGGCGGGAGGACTGCTCCAGACATGGCCATCCAGTAGTCAAGATGCAGGGAAACAGGGCTTCCGCGTTAGGATCCTGCATGCTTTCGGAAGCTTTGGGGGAGCTTCTCCTCTCCTCTCAGCATCTGTTGCCCCACATCTAGAATGTTAGTCAGAATGTTAATTCCCACCCCCTCTTCCATCCATTTCCTCTCAATATGGAGAAGATAACTGGGAAACACTTGGGAAAGGTCTGAGGAGCTCCTAAGTGAATCCCTGCTTAAAGCCATTGTCCTTGGTATTTTCTGAGCCCACTAGATCCACGATGGGTGTAAGAACAGAAAAGCCCCCAGCCCAGGCTTGCCGCTGAACTCAGCAGCTTTCTCACCAGGTATTGTTAGTGGCCTTTCCACACCTTCCCTTCCTTATTCAAGCCTCTATGCCACCTTGGTCCCTCAGCAAATGACCTGGTCTCCTACCTGCTATTCCGATGACTCTCAACCCTCAAACTGCCTGTAACTGTTTCCATCCTTCCCTCCCCTGGTCCTGAGCCAGCCTCTCCACCTGTGTGCCCTGGGACTCTGTCCCCTCAGTCATCCATTCCCATATCTGCCACCTCCCACCCCTCAGCCTACAGAACGGGTTCCTGTCTCCTCTGCCCTGACATGCCCCTTCCTTTCTCTCTTGAAAGGCTTTCTACACTCATCACTTCCATGTCCTCATCTCTTCTCACCCTTTAACTCACTGCAAACTAGCCACTGCCCCTCCCCTCCACCTCCAAGAAACTCTTCTTACAGAGGTCAGAGCCTGCATGGTTCTGTCATTCTGTGTGACCCCTCTGCTCTCTTATCCCCCTAGACCCTTCCTTCCTTCCTGAAACTGTCTCCTCCCATGGTTCCCAGCCCCTACCTTCTGGTTCTCCTCTGACCCTCTCTACCATCTGCTTGGGCCATGTACCGGTTGAGATTCCCCAGCAAAGTTCCTCAGATGCCTTTTCTTCTTTCTGCACACATTCTCTCAAAGTTTATCACTCCAGCCCTGACTTCCCTAGTGACCTCCAATGCATCTATCCAGAAGCCAGCGGATGTCCCCCACCCCTAACATGTCTCATATTCTGCTTCCTCCAACCCACCCTAAAACTCATCCAGCTCTTGTGTCCCCTACCTTGGTGAATGGCCAGCAACCTGGAGCCATCCTTCTTTACTCTCCCAAATCTAATTTATCTCCAGGTCCAGTAGATTAAACCTTCCAAATTTCTCTGGAATTGACTTCTCTCCTCTCCACTGCCCTCATCCTGGTTGGGTCTCTTATCTCACAGCTGGACTGCCTGAAATAGTCTTCCCTCTAGGTCCCACATGCCTGGTCTCTGCCATACCCTCCGACCTCATCTACCACTGTCCCCTTTCTCTTTCTCGCTCTAGAGCCCCTGCCTTCCTGCTGTTTCCTGAACATATCAATCTGTTTCCCACCTCGGGACCTTCTGGAAGGTTTTCCTGCCAGGTCAGCAGTTCTCAAACTTTTTGATGTCATGACTCCATTGCACTCTTAAAAATTGAGTATCCCAAAGAGTTTCTGTTCACGTTTATGTGGGTTATATCCACTAGTATTTACCAAGATAGAAATTAAATCTGAGAACTCTTTAAAACATTAGAATACACAAGCATTAGCTGTCAGATCAATGATGTCATCACACATCACAGGGCATCTGAAAGCTCCCTTGTACATTTGTGAGAGAAGGAGAGTAGAAAAGGCAAATAGCATCTTTGTTATTATTACAACAAGTTTTCACTTGAAAGTGTCCTGAAAAGGACTTGGAGTGCCCAGCAACACTTGGAGAGCTGCTGCACCGGGAAGTCACACATCTGACATATTCACTTCCTTTAGGTCTCAGTGCTAATGTCACCTCCTCAGAAAGCCTTCTCTGCCTCTCTTATCCTTTCCCCAAGTCATTCTATCCCATTACTACTTCTATGTTCTTTAAAGCCTTATTACCATCAGAAATGATCTGTTTTCTTGCTTATTTATTTCATTTCTCCCCACTAGAATATAAGCTCCATAAGGGCAAGAATCCAGATTTTTTTGTTCACCTTGGACCCCAACATAGTGCCTGACACACAGCAGACACTCAAAAGATTTCCAATTGAGCACATTGTATAAAAGCAGTTATCAGTTGTTGCTGCATAATAAAATCACTTGGGAGTGTGATTTTTAAAATTCCTGCATTCCAGCCAATTAAATCAGAATCTCAGAGGGTGGACCTGAACCCACCCAGCCATCAGTGTTTTATAAAGCTCCCCAAGTGATTCCAAGGTACAGCCAAGAATAAGAACCACTGGTTTAGATTCTAAAATTCTCCCTGACGGAGAGACTGTTTATTCCTCACTATGTCAGAGTTACACAGGATATAAATGATGACCACTCGATGTCTTGCCTGTCTCCTGCTGGACCAGGCAGCAAGGCCCAAGGGCAACTGGATGGAGGAAGTTCTTAGGTCTCTGCAGGCAAGAACTACCCTCCTCAGTCCCAGCCTCTGATGAAAGAAATGGGATCGGCAGCTTGTGCAGTTGTCGCTGGTTACTCTCACACACGTCAGCAGGGCTTGCTGCACTGGGAGCATTTTCCCCATGCTGTGATGTCAAATCTGGTGCTTTGGCGACTCACGGGAAATGATGATGATTTCAGTGGACAGAGATAGAAATGAGGCAGGTCCCCAGATTGCCCTGGACAGGGGGAAAGCTTACATTTCCAGCCTTGACTCTGGAGTATAGCCAGGAAATGACATACCTATGCTCCTACCTGGGCAATGCTTTCCACACTGACTGATTCTGGTGATTTCAGGGAATCAGGCCAGTGCTGGGAACTGCTGCTCCCCCAAAAAGGCTGGAGTCAGTCACCATCCAATCCAAAGCAGCTCTTGAGGTTAGGGCACCTAGCAGGAGCTCCTGGCTCTGAGCAAGAGAAGAAAATGCCCTGATCTGTGCCAGTGCTTTCCAAACATGGGCTCACATTAACCCAGTGGTTCTCATAGGAGGATAATGGTCCCCACTGAACCAGGGAGGAATCTGAGGCACAGAGACATAAGGTAATTTGTCTGAAGTCTGTCCAGGGCTAAAATCTCAGATTAGCTATGCGACCTTGGAGAAGATCCTTCCACGTCAGCTCTATCTATAAAGAGGGGAAATAGTGCCTACCTCTCAGCATAGTTGAAATGGATATAAAAGCAGTAGGCATAAGCATGAAGCAGAGAAACTGCTCAATAAATAGTAATTACAGTATTATTCTATTGGCTCCCAAATCCTTCTTCTTTTCATTACACCCTGCTTCTCAGAGGAAAATCACTTATATGATATGATTTAAAGTTCTTTCACATGTATTAGCCCATTTCATTTTTGCAGCAGCCCTATGAAGTTAAAACTTTTTCTATCAGCCCCCTCTGTTTTTTGTTTTTTGGGGGGTTTTTTTGATGAAGATGTTAAAGTCCAGAGAGGTCAAGTCGCATGCTCAGGTCCCGCAGGGGTGAGTGGCAGAGCTGGGTCAGGAAACCAGAAGCCCTAACTCCCTGCCCTGGACCTTTCCTACTACACAGCAGTAGCCGCAGAGGCCTGTGGCCTACCTCGGCCTCAAGGAGAGGTTACGCCCTGGGTTCTCTGGGAAGGAGGGAGGCGAGGAAGCCTGGGGTGGGAGGGGATGCTGAGGGGAGGGTGGAGCTGTGTCCTTGATGTGGTGGCCGGGCCCAGTTGGGGCTGTCGCCACAGTCCTAGGGTTTGGCTGGGACAGCAACCACCATTTCCGCCAGTGTGGCAATGCCGGGTGGATCTGGGTCCACCAGCCTTGCCAGGGAACCCAAGCCAGGCAGGTTGGGAAAGTGAGTACCCTCTGCCCAGCCTGGCCTGTGGCTCTTTGCCATTGGGATGGGGGTCCTCTCCTGCTGTTTCATCATCCAGCCGAGCTCCTAGGCACAGATAACTAGGAACCACACCCAGCAGGTACCTGACAGAGGAGGAAACAGGCCTCAGCCCCAAGACCTCCTCCAGGGAGAGGATAAAACCTACAATTCATGAAGAACCTACTGGGTGCTGGGCCTTATCCTCTGTGCTTTGAATGAATTAGCTCATTTCATTTTCATAATAGCCCAAAAGGTCATCTTATTGTCCTCATTTTATAAGAAAGAGAGGTAAAACCCAAGGCACACAGTCCTAGATGGTAGAGTCAGGATTATACCAAAGCTCACGATCTTTCCAGGACACTGTGGTTTTACAGATTTCAGCCACCAGCAGCCAGCCAGCTAGCTCTGCCAAAGATCACCGCCCTTCCCCCCACACCACCCCTACCAGGTAGAGCAGGGCCCACCTTTTCCACACCAGGCAGCTGCAAAGGCCACTGCACCATATCTGCTACTTGGTTCAATTACTGCATAGGCTGAGCCTCTCGCGGAGCTGGTAGGGATATAAGGATGGATAAGAAAAAATAAAGTGATTTAAAAAAAAGTACAAGTAACATGCTGAGAAAGGAAGAGTTATTTGACTAGGGGAATAAGAAAAGAAACCAGAGGGCCGGCCCGGTGGCGCACTGCTACAGTGCCCCGCTTGGGAGCGCGGCGGCACTCCCGCCGAGGGTTCGGATCCCACATACAGACCGGTTCCCGCTCACTGGCTGAGCGAGGTGCGGGCGCAGCACCGAGGGTTGCGATCCCATTGCTGGTCCGGTCCGGTACGGGCGCAACACTGAGGTTTGCGATCCGTTGCCGGACACGAAAAAAGACAAAAAGGAAAAAAAAAAAGAAAAGAAACCAGAGTAAATGGTGTCTGGGTCGGGCTTTGAAAAATGAGGTGGATCTCCTTTCCCACATCAGGGACAATGTCTTGCTTTTGAGGAGGAGATGAGGGTTAAGGGCTGTTTTCTCTAGCAGAGACCCCAGCCCCTCCATAGGAGCAGGCACCTTCCTTCAAGCAGAGTGCATTGACTAGAAGCCTTTTCTGTAAGATGGTAAGAAGGGGCCAGGAGCATCTGATGATAACTTAATGATCTGGGATTGGCAGGCCTCTTTAGGGCCTGTAGAAATGCTGTCAAGTAATAGGGATTGGCTGTAACCAGAAGACTGGGTAACAGTGGGTCTTTAGGAGTGTGGCAAGGCCAGATTCCTAACAGTAAACTACTCTGCACAGGCTCAGACCTGGACTTGAAGGAGAGAGGATTTATCCACAGCTCTGGGACAGCTACATTCAGTTGGACCAGAGGGAAGCAGGGCAGGACCAGCAACGTAATTTGCAGAGCCCAGTGCAAAGTGAAAATCTGGCCCCATGTTTAAAAACTATTAAGGGACTGGCCAGTTAGCTTAGTTGGTTAGAGCGTGGTATTATAAAACCAAGGTCAAGGGTTCAGATCAGTACCAGCCAGCCGCAAAATAAACAGATAAATATTAAGAATTTCAAGAGGGTGATAGCAGAGCATTAAACCAAGCTTGGGACTGCTGTAAGCACAAGTCACAAACCCATGGAGCTAGCCTTGAAGTGCAGTCTAGGGAAAGCAAGCAAAGGATGAGGTCACAGGAGGGGCAGCCACAGGAGTCATCTTCTGACTGGTGGTCTCCTGACTAAAACAGAGAACCCATAAACATAGGTGAATAATTCTGGGGCACAGCCTAAGGCCACGATCGACCTTTCCCACACTGACAGCACATGCCACTGAGGCATTTGTAGCTTTCACTAGTACCCAGTCCATCTCAGCCAACCAGCATCCTCAAAGAGTTCAGGTCTTGCCTTATTTGGAGGGGTGAGGACATTTAAATTTCATCTCTCTGTGTTGGGGAAACTCTAAATGCTGGGAAAAGATACCATGCTTGGAGACAATCTGAGAAAGAGGCCTCAGGAGCTGTTTCTTTAATTTACAGAACTGACAACTGAGGGTAGGGGCCTTTGGCAAGTACAAAGGGTGATGGCCCAGAAAAGAATCAAAGTATTAATAACAGGCTCAGTTGGCACTGTCCTCTAGTCCCCTGCCAGGGGTTCATGTGGCTGGGAAGCCCGATGTCTCTGTTTCAGCACTGGGATCAAAACCAGCTTTCAGAGCAACATAAGCCAGGAGTAATTTTTAGCACAGATGTAACTTTTAAGTTCCTTTTTCCTACCCCTCATTTTTCAGTTGTCTTTAAAGAGGCCGCAGAGAGCTGAAAAACAAATCCAAGTTTAAAGAGACAAGTGCAAAAATGCAAACTGGGCAAGGGGACAGAGCCGCCAGCTGGACAAAATGTGCCTGGAAAACAGCATCCTCTGCTAGGCAGGTGCCAAGGATTTATGGTTGAGTTTTGCAGACGTTTCATCACGTTATGAGCCAGCTCAGGAGACCCTCATAAAACCCTGCTTATATGAAAGAACAAACTAGCTGATAAAAGTCAGCTGCTGCCTATAAACGCACTGTGGGGATTGCAATTGAGTAGTGGATTTATGA
The DNA here is from genome assembly GCF_000696425.1 of Galeopterus variegatus. NCBI lineage: Eukaryota > Metazoa > Chordata > Mammalia > Dermoptera > Cynocephalidae > Galeopterus > Galeopterus variegatus. The sequence goes on from NW_007730430.1 coordinate 111,294, forward strand.
GTCTGGGCTCTCTGTGCAAATTAAGAACTCACGTTTGTATAGGGAAGAGAAGAGCTGGAGCATAGAGAGTTGCTCCCTGCTCACATGATGGCAAACAAGCCCCCATTACTTGCTCTACTAGAGGCCAGAGGGAAGATTCGCACTGAAATTAAGTCACTGGGGATCTACTCTTGCATTTCCCTTTCTCGTCTCCCACAAAACCCCACAAGAATCAGTCTCCATCCACTGTATTTCCTGCACATCCTTCATGACAGCACTTCTCATGATGGGCTTGCATATCTGCTCGACCTACTTCTCTTATTTACCTTTGTATCGCCAGTGATCAGCTCTGTGCTGGGAACAGAGGGAGGCTTCTGAATGAGTGAAAAATGGATGTGGCAGACTATAAGACCCCATAAACAAAAGTTATTACTACCCCACTAATAGCATGGAGGAGGTCGAGAGAGCACCGCTGATGCGCCTGTTGGAACTGAGGACTAGCTAGGTGCTGGGAAGCAACAAAATGGTAAGAGGTGCAATGAGGAAATTATGAAGTCCAGTTTCTTCCCCAGAGAACGGCAGTCTTTGTGGATTCTCTATACAGCCATCCTCTCTGTGATAAATTCTTTTTCTTAAATAATGACCCTGCAACAGAATGAGGAGTACTTGTTAAGAGTGCAGTTACCTAAGTCCCTCCCTACACATACTGAATCAGAATCTCAGGGGTTGGGGCCTTTACATGCTCTAACAGGTACCAATCTCAGAAATATGTCTTTCCTGGGGCCAGCCCGTGGCTCACTTGGGAGAGTGTGCTGCTGATAACACCAAGGCCACGGGTTTGGATCCCATATAGGGATGGCCGGTTTGCTCACTTGGGAGAGTGTGGTGCTGACAACACCAAGCCAAGGCTTAAGATCCCCTTACCAGTCATCCTTTAAAAAAAAGAAATATGTCTTTTTTTGCACTCTGTGGAAATCAAGAAGGAGCCTTCCAGGAATAATGGAGAAGGAGAGTACCTGGAAGGGGTACCCCCTGTCATTCCTTAAGAAGGACTAGCTTTCTCCTCCCAGGCTCTGGTGTAAAGGGCAAAAGTGTAAGACTCTGGCAGACAGCCCCAGGATCCACTCCAACCTTCTTGGCTATGGGATCAGAAGGGAGGGTAACTGGCAGGGTTGCAGCTTCCCTGGAAGAGGCTTGGATACTTCATGTGCCACTGCCAAGTCAGATGGGGGTAGCTCTGCCCTGGAGGAATCACGCTCTCTGCAGGGCAGGGTATTCAGAAAACCTGAGTCTTGTTACAGCTGAGCAGGTGTTAGATATGCTTGTGCCTAAGAACAGTGGTGTGGGGAAAGACACCAGACCCAAGAAAACCCTGATGCAAAATTCTGGCAATGTCACTGACAAGCTGTGGGCACTTAGCTCACTCACTGTCTCTCTGTGTCTCAGTTTCCTCATCTACCTAATGGAGGTAAGCATACTTGTTTCAATACTTGTTAAAGGTTGAAAAAGGTATTAAAGAGCATAGCACAGAGCTATGTACTTAGTGGGTGACTAATAAATCTTAAGTGAAGTTCAATTCCTTAAATGTTTATAAATATACCAAAAGCCCTCTCATATCTCCTCTCACTTAAACTTTATGACCCTGGGGCCGGCCCAGTGGTGCACTGCTATAGTGCGCCGCTTGGGAAGCGTGGTGGCGCTCCCGCCGAGGGTTCGGATCCCACATACAGACCGGCCGCTCACTGGCTGAGCGAGGGGCAGGAGCAACACCGAGGGTTGCGATGCCGTTGCCGGTCCGGTATGGGCGCGACACTGAGGGTTGCGATCCGTTGCCGGACAAGAAAAAAGACAAAAAGGAAAAAAAAAAAAAAATTCCCCTCAAGGCCTAACTCTGATGTCCCTGTCACCATGAAGTATTTCCACAGGCAGTTATTAATCACCTTTATTCTCCCACCACACTGTTTTTACCTCAACTATAACACTTTTATTACTATATTAAAATTTAAATCTCTGCCACTGAAAGTCTGGTCCTTGGACTATCAGCATCAACATTACCTGAAACCTTGTTGGCAAATCAGAATCTTGGGCCTCATCCCAGACCTACGGAATCAGAATTTAAATTTTAACAAGAGATCAATGATTTATATGCACATTAAAGTTTGAGAAACTCTAGTTTAAATTTTTCCCTGGTTGAACTACAAACTTTCTAGGGCTCTCTTTCATCTGTCCCCAAAGCCCATCATAAGACTCAATACTCAAATGTCTAAGTTTTATTTACAATAGTTATGTACATGATAGAGTTTAATTCCTGGAAAAATATACACCATGTTATTAATAAGTTACCTAGTAGGTGGACAATGGTGCATTTCTATGTAACAGTTGTCCCTTAGAATCCATTGGGGATTGGTTCCAGAACCTACTGCAGATACCAAGATCCACGGATGCTCAAGTCCCTGATACAAAGTGGCGTAGTATTTGCATACAACCTATGCACATCCTCCCATATACTTTAAATCATCTCTAGATTACTTATAATACCTAATACAATGTAAATGCTATGCAAAGTTTTTACACTGTATTATTTACGGAATAATGACTAGGGAATAAAGTCTATACATGTTCAGTACAGATGCAACTTTTATTTTTTAAATATTTTAAATCTGCAGTTGGTTGAATCCTCGGATGCAGAACCCATGGATAAGAAGGGCTGACTGTATTTAAATTTTTCACAATCAGGATGTATTGCCTTTATAGAAAAAAAAGTGAAGATCTGGAAAAATACATGTAAAATGTAAGATACACATTCACAAAATGGCATATAATGTATATAATGGTATATAATTGTGTTGAGCTATATTTCCAGATTCCCTCTTTTTTTTTTTTTTTTTAAAGATGACCGGCAAGGGGATCTTAACCCTTGATTTGGTGCTGTCAGCACCATGCTCTCCTAAGTGAGCTAACCGGCCATCCCTATATAGGGATCCAAACCCATGGCCCTGGTGTGATCAGCACCACACTCTCCCAAGTGAGCCACAGGTCGACCCTATATTACAGATTCTGATGGAGTTTGTTCTATATTTTTCTACATTTAAAAATTTTTTTAGTTTTCCTATGATTTTTTAAAAAGCATGTATCGCTTTTGTAATAAGAAAAAAACAAAGCCGTTTCATCTTGAAAAACATCTATTCTCTTTATTAAGCCCCTTTAGATCCAATTACCAAGATTTCTACAACCCAGGAAGCCAAAAGTTCTGCAAGTAACACAACCATTGCACAGATGAACCTCAGACATGTAACCCTGATCGCCTGACTCTGGGCTGGTGTTCTCCCATCTGTGCAGTTACTCCAAACTCAGAGGAACGTGGCAAGTCAGACAGATGCCAGCTTTGGCCAAAAAAAACCCTGTGATTTTGGGAGTCTCACTATCCCCAGTTACTTTCTCTCAGATGGTAATAGCAATAAGGAAACACTCTTCAAAGACAAAGAATTCAGAATTACTCATGCAGCACCACCTCCCCCTGGTGGCAGGCTCTGAAACTGAAACTGGCTTGATGATGAGCTATTGCAATTGGTCCAAAAATTTTAAATGTTTTCCATCAACATCACCCTTATTTCTTTAAATCATCAAAACTACTATCTCTTTCATCAAGGAGTCAGGTATTGACAAATACATAAATGTCAACCAGATTCAGTGCTTTGGATAATGCCAAGGGCAGTGCCACTCTTTATCTCCTGTCCTTTCCTTACCTACCACTTTGGGTCCTATGATGGACACAAAGACATTGTGTTCTTCAGTACTGCCTTTCCTGCTTTCTGTCTGCCTCCATCCTCTTCCCTGAGCCTCAGAGAAGGGCAAGGGGTGGCCCATGTATTCTCGGCCATGACATGGCATGGAGAAGCTCTAACATCAGAGACATCTAGCACCAATGCTCCCCAAGACCCCATTCTTAGGCATTGATATTTCAAATATGTCAGGCTGCAATACTGACATTTCTTTAGAATGTCAGAGTGCAGCAATGTCAGTCTTCAACTGTGGTGACCCTGGTCTCCAGATAAACACACAGCTTTCTTACTCTTCCAGGAAGAAGGAAACATTCAATAGGATATCTGTAATAGGAAGAGAGAAAAACTATGGCATATCACCTCTCCAGAGAACACAAAACGTCAGATTTATAAAAGACACACAGGTATAGCAAGGGCATCTCACTAATGCTTCCAAAGAGGTGAGCCATAGGAAAGAAAGGAAGAGAGGAGACACAAAATAATAAATTAAAAAATGTACCTTGTACAATGTCTTGGTGTTCATCTTCTGATATATGGTTCCAGGCCTTGGGCAAAGCTTGGATGTTTGCCAAGTCTCCCCAATGGATTGAGGAGAGGAGATACTTTCTCTTCAGGTACCTTCTTGGAAGTTAAGGACTGTTCAAAAAGGAAATGAAACATATTGAAGGAAAAAATTACCTTTGTGGGAGCTACAGGGAGATATAAAAGTGAAAGTGCAGGTACCATTATCTTTTACCAGGTGGGCAGGACTCACCTATGCTACAAGTATTTCCTGAGCAACTCTTTACTAACATGGCTTTGTGTGATAGGGAAAGAGGGATGAAAACACTGTCCCTGAAATCTGGTATCTCACCATGGTGAGGACAAAACCAGGAACTGAAAAAGAATCAAAGTGACATGAAAGATAAAACTCAGTGGAAGTTCAGAGGATGAATACATCCAGTTTAAAGGATAGCAGGCACATTCCAACTGGTAGGAAACACATAAGCAAAGGCACAGAACTCGGGAAGCATAGAATGGATTCAGGGAAAAGCAACATCTTTCAGTCTGACTGGCATGGAAGACTTGCATAGAGTAGTTGTGGGTTGAGCCAGAACACAAAGAACATTGAGGACCAATGTAGGGATACTGAACTCTATCCTACTAGCAAGAGAAGCTACTGACAATTCCTATACAAGTAACATGATCAGAACTAGACTTGCTGAAGATATATGGATTGATGTCATTAATTGGAGATAGCTTAGAAGGAAAGAAGCTAGAACACAGAAAGTTGTCAAGAGACTACATGTGATTAAGAGTCCAAGTGAGAGGTAATAAACTGTGGAAGTGGCAGAGGGGAAGAAGGAAAATAGAAGCAGCACCAGCGAAACGGTATCCAAAGACTCGAAGAGTGACTGTGTAAACATTCTAGCACATAGTAAGCGCTCAGCAATGTTAGCTCCAGCAACTACTTCTGCCCATGCAGCTGTTGCTATTACCACTACTACTATTACCAATACTACCACTACTATTGCAATTAAAAAAGAAAACAGAGAGGAAAAGAGGGGAGACAATCCTTGAATTCCCAGGCTGGATGATTAGACAGGGTTGATTCTACAACTAAAAGAAAAGGGGGTTGAACTTGAGAGCTAGATTGAGGAGTTCACTTTTAACTTGAATTTGCAGTTCCATGAGCGATTTGGTTGGAGGCATCTGCAGGAAAATGAAACTCAAGACTAGAGACAACATCAAGGTTGGGGTTTGGGAGTAACACAACACCCATGAAGGCAGAAACTTAAGCCAAGGAGTAGACACAGGGAGCAGGCAAGAATCAAGAGATAAAGGCCAGAACTTCAACTAGTTGGTTTTCCTGCTTTCACCCTTGCCTCCACCACCCCGTCTTTCCTCAGAACACAGCCACCATGACATTGTTAAAATCACAGGTCCTTTGGGTCTCCGTACCAGCCAGCTGCCAAGAAAAACCCATAGGTTGGGCCGGCCCATGGCTCACTCGGGAGTGTGGTGCTGTTAATACCAAGGCCACGGGTTCAGATCCCATATAGGGATGGCCGGTTGCTCACTGGGTGAGTGTGGTGCTGACAACACCAAGGCAAGGGTTAAGATCCCCTTACCGGTCGTCATTTAAAAAAAAAAGAAAAAGAAAAACCCATAGGTCTTATCCTGTTACTCTACTCAAAACCTTCTAATAGGTTTCTATCTCAGAGTAAAAGCCAAAATCCTCTCAAAGACCTTCAAGGCCTTACAAAGGCTAGTCCCCTGTCTTGCTAACCTCATCTCCTATTAGGTTCCCCCTCATACTCTGCTCTAGCCACACTGGCCTTCTTGCTATTTCCTTAATATACTAGGCATATTCTCACCCCAGAACCTTTGCATTTCCTGTTCCTTCTTTTTTGTTTTTGTTTTTGTCTTTTGTCTTTTTCCGTGTCCGGCAACGGATCGCAACCCTCAGTGTTGCCCCCGTACCGGACCGGGGACCGGCAACGGGATCGCAACCCTCGGCGTTGCTCCCGCGCCTCGCTCAGCCAGTGAGCGGGAACCGGTCTGTATGTGGGATCCGAACCCTCGGGCGGGAGCGCCGCCGCGCTTCCCAAGCGGCGCACTATCCAGTGTGCCACCAGGCCGGCCCTGCATTTCCTGTTCCTTCTGCCTGGAATACTTCCCCCATCTATCCACGAGGCTCTCTCCCTCACCCTCTTCAGATCTTTGGTCAAGTGTCACTTTCTTGTGAGGCCTACCCTGACCACTCTATTTAAAATTACAACTCCCACCTCACTCTTCACTTTCTCTGCTTTATTTTTCTCCATAGCACTTATTACCAACTTATTATTTCTATATATTATTTTTTTAATGCGTGTCTTCTAGCACCTAGAACAGTGCCTGGCAGGTAGCAGTAACTCAACTTTTTGAGGAATGATTGTTCAAAGGAATTCAGGAAGAATCCAAGTACAGGAACCAAACAGAACTGACTCAAACTATATAACTTTCTGATCTTGTGAAAATTGAAATTAAAAATAGACTTCTTGGAAAAGCTCTGGACACTATCCAAAATGTGTGCAAAGGATATGAATTTCGATAATGTCTCTCAATATCTTGCAACCATTCCAACATGTCAGCCACAGAAGGGCTCAGAACTGAAGGCTCCAAGACAGCATCAATGCCAGCCATGGCTGCGTGTTGCTCATAGATCTGAAACACTTGCTCCACATGGCTGCTGACTGTGTCACGTACCTTGAGGAGGGTGGCTCTGTGGGAAAGAGTCTGACATTAGGCAATATTATAAGAAAGATATTAGGCAAGGTTTCTCAACCTTGGCTCTACTGATATGTTGGACTGGATAATTCTTTGTGGTGGAAGGCTGTCCTGTGCATTGTAGAATGTTTAGCAGTATGCCTGACCTCTACACATTAGACAACAGAAGTAAACCATCCCCCTACCCTCCCCAACTCATAACAATCAATAATGCCTCTAGATGTTGCCTAATGTCCCTCAAACAAAAAACACCCCCAATTGAGACACTCATCTAACAAGATTAATGATGGTGCCTTGGAAGTTGGGGAGGCTCAAGAACCAAGAACTGACTTAAAGATGGAGAGGCTGAAGTTATACAGTTCTCAAAGCTGTGTGATAATCCCAGTTGCCAAATAAAGACCAAGGGGCCTTTCTAGGGCTGCCATAAACTATATAAGAAGAGCAAATACTCATTCATGGTCCTATGCCACATATGTGAAAAGGGAATAAGAGGAAACTGAAGCAACAAACCAGTACTATCCACATGTTCCCTAGCCCCATCCTAGCAAATTCCTGAATGGTAAGGTGTGGGCTCTGGATGCATGTGGACTACTGTGGACCTCAGGAAAACTCAGGTATAAAAACAGTCTGTTTTGCTCACTGTACATCCTAAGTACCTAGAACAGAGACTGGCACACAGAACAACAAACATTTGTTTAATGAATGAATAAATGAAAAGGGTTATTGTAAAGGTTAAATGCAATAATGCATATAAAGTGCTTAGGGAAGTACCTAGCTTATGGTAAATATTGTTATTATTTCATTGGTGACTCCAAGGGGCTCAGCCATCAAGACAAAGGCTACAACTTCCCTAAGGGCAAGCCATTTCCTAACCTAGAACTATGACTTCCAAAAATGTTTGCCCATGACTCACAATGAAAAAATAGACTTAAAATAATAACCCAACACCCACACACAAATATGTAATCAATTGAAATAAAAGTTCACAAAACAATATTTGACCCTCTGAAACAGTTTTTCATACCGTGGGTCCTGCTTATTTGTTGTGACCAGTATTAAAAATAAATAAATTAGAAAACAAAATATCAGAGTACAACATTCATGGTATTGTTTTGTGAAATATTTTAGCTACATGTGTATATATTTGTGTATACGAATGCTATAAAATGTATTTCTTCCTGTAAGTGAAGGCCAAAAGTCTGCAAGCCACTGACCTAGAGGAAACTTGGTACCTCTTGGGAGGCAGGCTTTCACAGGGAGTTCTTCATTTTTTTAATTGAGGTATAATTCACATACTATATAACATACCCTTTAAAAGCATACAACTTACAGTGAAACTACTGTGTATCATACTACAATGGTGTATACATGTAATTATACATTTGTCCAAACCCACAGAATGTCCAACATCAGCAGTAAACCCTATTATAAACCACAGACTTTCAATAACGACATATCAATGTATATTCACCAAAGGTAACAAATGTACTACTGTGGTGAGAGATGTAGAAGGTGGGGAGGTTGTATGTGTGTAGGGGCAGGGAATATAAGGGAATTTTCTCTACTTCCCATTCTATCTTGCTGTGAACCTAAAACTGCTCTAAAAAATAAAGTCTATTAAATGTTTTAAATAAGTATACAACTTGGTGTTTTGGGTTTTTTGTATACTCACAAAATTGTGCAACCATCAACACCATCTAATTCTAGAACATTTTCATCATCCAAAAAAGAAATTCTATATTCACTGGTAGTCAATCAATCCCCATTACCCACCTCTCTCCTGCCCCTAGCAACCTCTTATCTACTTTCTCTTTCTATGGATTTGCCAATTCTGGGAATTTCATATAAATGAAATCATATACTATGTGGTTTTCTGTTTCTGGTTTCTTCACTTAGCATTAACGTTTTCAAGGTTCATCCATTCTGTAGCATGTATCAGTACCTCATTCCTTTTTATGGCTTAATATTCCATTGTATGGTTATACCACACTTTATTTGTCTGTCAATAGACATTTGGATTAAGTCCACTTTGGACTATGAATAATGCTGATTCCCACAGAGTTCTTAAACAGGTACTACTGATTTAGGAGTTGACCTATGTAGAAACTGTGTCTATGACCATGCAGGAGGTTCCTAGAGATTTCTGCCTTCATCCCTCACCAAAGTCCCCTCAATCCAGAAGAGACAGATCTAGTGATCATATGCTCCTCTACATAACTGATACATTGTTGCTTCATGAGCTGGCCTACTCCTCCAATCTCATCTCTTACCACTCCTGCTGTTCCAGCTGTACTATTCTCTAGGCAACACTACTCATACCCACCTCTTGACCCAGTTTACACCTGTTCATCCTTCAGTTTTCTGATTATCACTTCCTCCCAGAAGCTTCCTCCCTCCTCACAGGCTGTCCTTATCACTCTCTTAGGACATACTACAACATAATTTAATTAACTGTCTATGTTATCTGGTCAACTAAGAACATTAAGTCTGGTTCATTGTTTGGCATCCCATAGGTACTTAATAAATGTATTTTGTACAAATGAATAAAAGGAAGGTCCCCATTCTTTTGTTCTGGGCCAAGGAAAGGCCACATGTGCCCTGCCTCTTTTCTGTCCTCAATAATCTATAACTCTTAGAAGGTCTATCAACAGGCATAAATCAGAGGTTAGAGACGTGCTATTCCTGGACAAAGAGACACCAATGTACAGCAGAACAAAGTAGTGGTTAAGAGCTACGGCTTTGGTGTCAGGCATGCTTGAATTAGAATCCAGCTCTACTATTTACTAGCTGTGTGACCACCGGCAATCTGCTTGAGCCTCAGTTTCTTCACATGCAAAACGGAATTAAGTAAAATTAAGTCACAGAGGTGTTGAACAGACTTTATAAGGTAATGTATGTAAAACCTTTAGTTCTGGCACCTACTAAGTTTACAACAGTTTTTCACTGCCTTTTACCAAAGAAAACCATAGAGGGCTAAAAAGCTTTTTCCACTCCTGTTCTGCTTTTGTAACTTCTACTAAGCCCACCACGGCCACGTCTATCCTCTGACAAGGGAAATGCCAGAAAATGGCTTTTTGACAGGTCCCACTGCAACAGAAGGAAAGCGGGAAGGGTTGAGACACCACCAAATGTCATGGTCTCAAGTAAAGAGAAAAACACCCTTCTGACTGATCCTGGCTACTCCTAAAACCCCCAGTTTTAAAATCTTTCCGCCAAGAAAGAGCACCATGGAGCCTCTTACAGCCTCTCCCCCAGCTTGTCCAGGACAGTGTCACCAGCTGCCAGCTGCTTGCGCCTCAGCCGCTCCTGCAAGTCGGGGAAGGCCCGCAGTGACGGCACGTCCTCAAACCGCAGATTCTGTGCTGCCTGCAGCTGCTCTGCCAGGTTGCTGAGGGAGGCCAGGAGGGGCTGGCAGGCCCGCAGAGTGCTCTGCCACAGGCCCTGCTGCTCCTCCACCACGGGGAAGCACTTCCTCAGGGCCTCCTGCACAGCCAGCAAAGGCAGGTCTTGGGTCATCTTCTGCGGCGGAGGGGGGGGGGGGGGGGTTAGGAAAGAAAAAAACAGCGTTAGTTTCCCAAGGCACGAGGGGAAGTACTGGATAAATGGTGGGAGT
>NW_007730430.1:121961-156794 GCF_000696425.1 Galeopterus variegatus
GGGGGGGGGGGGGGGGGGGGGGGGGGGGGGGCGTTAGGAAAGAAAAAAACAGCGTTAGTTTCCCAAGGCACGAGGGGAAGTACTGGATAAATGGTGGGAGTCATTTCCGTCCTCATGGGAGGTCCAGCTCTCGGCCTGCAAGTCCCTTCAGACAGGAGCTCCTGCGCGAGGCGTTGTCTTACCTTCAGGAGCTCTCTGTTGGAAAGAACCTTGCTTCCCACCTCAGGAAGGGGGTCCTGGCCTATCCCTCAAAGAAAGTTCCTCCGGGATAGAGCGGTCTCCTGCTTCAGACTGCACGTTCCCGGCCCAAGCACTGTCTCCCTTCAGACCCATGCTTCCAGAGCCGGAATGTCTCCCTTCTTTGAGGGTGCCAGGCGCATTCCCGAAACCAGCGAGAAAACTTAAAGCTAAGGTAGACAAAGCGCGAGATCGAGCCAGAGCCACCACCACGCGCCTGCAGGTTCTCTGCGCATGCTCAAGAGTAACCCCCTAAACTCAACCTCAGGCCAGCGCAGATAGTCGTAAAACTGAGGTCAACCGCAATGACTTCTGGACGCTGTAGTCCTACGTGTGGATTGGCTGCCTGATTACGGAGCTTCCTCGTGATTGGATGTCCCAAGACAGCGACTTATTAGTCAGACTGGCAGTTGAGTTGGAATTGGATGGCGGAGGTAACCTGTCCAGTAAGCCTCAGAGCCGCTCCCTCTCAACTTGCACCTCCGGCTGTGCCTAATGACACTATTGAATTGACACTTCGTGGGCACAGTCAACGGATAAAAACTGGTGAGTCACAGACTCCTACGTGGTAATTCTGGCTAAGACGCACGTGGACATACTGGATACCAAGAGAGGTCGGACCTCCTGGGGAGTGGGTTGAAGCTCTGAGACGGAGAGGCCAGGAAACCCGACTTGCCCAGGATCAAGACACCTGCTAGCGGGAAAGCCCACATGAGGTACAGGACTATCATCACCTCTAATTTTGGCCACTTTGGCGGACACCCTCAGGCACCCAGCAGACCGCAATGTTACCCTCCACCCACTACCCAGGGCTGACCTTGGGCAGAAGAGCCACATTCAGATATTTGTTGCATCGGGATCAACGGGCCAGGGTGGAATGGAGAGAGAGAGAACCTTTCAGGAAGGGCCGGGCTTGCCAGGGCTCCTGTACATGGGCTGCTCTGTCCCCAAGCCTGCTGGTGGCCACCCAGCAAGAGCCTGTCTGGCACCTTTGCTTATTTCCTCAACTGGTTCTGAACTCAGAGGAGGAGAAGCAGGATTATTTATCACTTCCCAACCCACACACAAGCACACTCAAATACGCACACTATCACTCTGACCAAACCTAATCCAACCTATCAGCCCACAAAACTTTAAGAGCTCAGCTGTCTGGTCGTACAGTCATTCCCCCCCCCCCCCCCCCCCCCCCCCCCCCCCCCCCCCCCCCCCCCCCCCCCCCCCCCCCCCCCCCCCCCCCCCCCCCCCCCCCCCCCCCCCCCCCCCCCCCCCCCCCCCCCCCCCCCCCCCCCCCCCCCCCCCCCCCCCCCCCCCCCCCCCCCCCCCCCCCCCCCCCCCCCCCCCCCCCCCCCCGTTAGACTTGGTCTGCAGCCAAGATGCCTGGAAACTTCCAAACTGGCCTTGCTATGGGTTGAATCTTTGTTCCTTCCAAAGCTCATGTAGGAGCTCCAATATGGTATTTGAAAGGGGGGCCTTTAAAAGGTGATTGGATCCTGAGGACTATGCCCTTGTGGATTAATCCATTAAAGGACTAATGGGTTAATGGTTTAAGGGGTTATCAGGGAATAGACTGACGGCTTTATAAGGAGAGCAAGTGAGCACTAAAAAGGCTGTTGCCCTCCTTCCCATGTGATTCCCTGAACTCTGTAGAGACTCCCCATCAAGAAGGCCCTCACCAGATGTGTCCCCTGGACCTTGTATTTTCCAGCTTCCAAAACTGTAAGAAATAAATTTAATTTCTTTATAAATTACCCAGTCTCAGATCTTCTGTTACAAGCAACAGAAAACAGCCTAATACAGGCCTCTGCACAAGCCTTCAGCGACCCAAAGTAGACATGGCTATGGGTAGACGCCAAGATGCAGTTAGCACCTCAGTCAGGACCATGGCTCAGCGAAGCTGTCTACATGTTCATTCCCAGGCCCACGCCCACGACACCTAGAGCTGACTCCTGTCCTGAGGGACTTCCTGGAGTCTGGCGGCGGCACCACATGCCACAATCACCATCTGGGACATGCAGGAGCCGCCAGTGTTGGGCCACTACCTGCACCCGGAGGCGCGGAGGTGGCTCCACGAACGTCAAGGCCCCGCGCTGCGCCCCCCGGCCGAGGCTCCAGGAAGCGAACTGGGCACGAGTGGCCGGCCTGCGAGAGAAGAGGAAAGTGAGGGCCGTCCCCCACCCCTCAGCCCCGCTGTCTAGACGGTCGGGGGCAGGCGCGGCTTGAGGCGTCCATCCCCCGAAGCCTGCACTTAAAACCCCCACCGCCGTCATTCCGTCTCTCTTGCTTGAGGAGGCTACCCCGGACCCCCAGCAGCTTCCAGACGCTGCGCGAGCCGCCCTGTCCCCGCCATCCTCCACTTTCCCGCAAGTTTCTATCCAGCCTGCTAGGTTCAGGGGCGCTGGGGGCCCCGAGGAGGGCCGAGGCTGACAGCCCGACAATGGTCTGTCACAGTGTGTACGGCGGCCCCTCTTCTGCTCAGCCGCGGCCTGGCGAGGCCTCCTCGCCGCCCCGGCTCCGGCAGCGCAGCGCCCCACAGCCACCGGGACTAGGCTATCTAGCGTCCGAACCGCCGCAAGGCCAGCTGGGAGTTGTAGTTCGCAGCCCGTCAGGGCCGAGCAGGGGGCGAGGTGGGGACGGCATCGGACCACAACTCCCAGGAGGAGCCTCGGCGGCAGCGCTGACGTACACGGGCTGTAGGGAGTGCAGGCCGGGAAGTAGCTTCCTTCTGATTGGGTGTAGTGGTATCGCCCTAAGACAACGACTTCTTATTGGTCAGCCTGTGGCAGTTGAGTTTAAATTGGGTGGCGGTTAGCGCGGAGCTGCGTTCTTTCACCGCAGGGAGGTTTTCCTCGGCTCTTTCTTTGGGACGCAGGTACGTGCCTCGAGACTTCTTTATGCCCAGACCCCGAAGGCGGGGGTCCCCGTCCGCCCTCAACGACCCTTCGCGGCTCCTTACTTTCCCTCCCCCCGTCTCCGCCGCAGCGCCATGGCTCCTAGGAAGGCCGGCAGTCGGGTGGCCAAGACCAACTCGTTACGGAGCCGGAAGCTCGCCTCCTTCCTGGAGGACTTCGACCGTGAGGGTAAGGGGTGGCTCCCGGGCCGCCGCGGCTACCTGCGGCGATCCCCGGCTGCTGGCGGGTTGGGGCGCGAGCAGGACGGATTCACCCGCCGGGTGACCCGTGTTGTGTCGATCTACCCTCTCGCAGTGGAAATACGGCTCAAGCAGATTGAGTCGGACAGGCAGAACCTCCTCAAGGAGGTGGATAACCTCTACAACATCGAGGTCCTGCGGCTCCCCAGGGCGGTGCGCGAGATGAACTGGCTGGACTACTTCGGTAAGTGCTGCCTCGGCCTGTGATTATCGTGACAGCCTCGCTCAAATGGAAAGGACTCGCTCAAATGTCACTTTCTTAATTAATGAGGTCTAACTTGGCCCCTTATAGAAAATTTCAGCCCTACTGCTCCCATATACCCTCTATCTCACCTCCTGCTGCATTTTTCTCTATAGCACTTACCGTCATCTGGCGCTCACCGACCCCCGACCCCCCACTGTAGGTATACCTTTTTTTCAAAAGGGCCAGGTAGAAAGTATTTTAGGCATCGTGAGCCAGACTGTTCTCCATCCGGTTACTCAATCCTTCTGTTATAGTTCCAAAACAGCTATACTGAATGGGGCATGAATAGGCTGTATTACAATAAAATTTTATTTATGGACAAACTGAAATGTGAATTTCACATAATTTTCACATGTCATGAAATACTATTTATATATATGTATGTATGTTACCCAATCACTTAAAAATGAAGGGCCGGCCCGTGGGAGAGTGTGGTGCTGATAACACCAAGGCCACGGGTTTGGATCCCTATATAGGGATGGCCAGTTAGCTCACTTGGGAGAGCGTGATGCTGACAACACCAAGTCAAGGGTTAAGATTCCCTTACCGGTCGTCTATATACATATATATGTGTGTGTGTGTGTGTGTATATATATATACACACACACACACACACATAAATAAATTGATAAATTAATTAATTAATTAATGACTTGGTTTGTTACCAGAGCTCAGATGGAAGAATAACCCCAAACAGCTCTTTCTGTAGCTATGGACATTGCCAATTAAAAATCGGGAAAATCAAATTGTGAAGTACAAGGATACAAGAGTTTTCCTGGCCAGAGAAAAATCCCATCCCCTTTCTCCATCCCCTTATTAAATCCTTTCTGCGGGCTTACCCTTACTTTCTATTTTACTTATTATTAATTATCCAGTTCGTTGTATCCTTCCTGGATAGAAATGCATGTTTTGCTTACAGAGTGGACGTTTAATGATCCTTTTACTTGCCCTTTTATTTATTAATTCTTTCATTCACTCATTTCTACAAATATTTGAGCATGTATCAGTCACAGTGCTAGCTGCTGAAGATGCACTGGGGAATAAAACAGACATTGTCTCTGCCCTCAGGAACTTACAGATTAGTGGAGAGGAGAAAAATTCACTACATCTAGTGTATCTATGTCTGGAAAAAAACAAAACAAACAAAATTCACTACAATAATAAAATTACAAGTACTACAAAAGGGATAGAGTAGTGGTCGGTAGGTATGCTGGATGGGCATTGTACTGAATGTTTTATATTCATTAACTAATTGTATCTTCATAACAAGCTAATTAATTATTAATATGATCCCTATATTAGAAATGACAAGATTAAGGCTCAGAGAGGTTACTTTGTTCAAGTTCTCATAAGCTATTTAGTGGCATCTATCTGAACCCAGTCATTCTGGTTTCAAAGCCTGAGGAGATTCTTAACTGTCACACGGGATACTGTGAAGGTTTCTAGCAGGAGGATCTAACTTTTTATTCTGCATCTAAATCCTGAAAAAGACCTTTTCATTCAACACACGTTTACTACCCATCTATTGTATGCCTGACTTTTGCCAAAAGCAATGTATATTCTCTCTAGAATTCAGTGCAAGGCAGGGGTGGACACTTACACAGCTTTGAGTTGTTGTTTGGTATGACAATGGTGAGCAACTAACTCAGCACTTTGCAACAATCTGCTGTGATAGAAAAATAAGCAGAGTTTTGAAGGATGAATTAGAAATATGTTGGATGGAGAGGAGTATTTCAGGCACAGGAATTACTAAGTATGAGGGCATAGGGTCATGAGAGACAGGTATGTTTGGGAAATAATGAGAACTCTGGTGAGGTGGAACATGGAATTGGTCATGAGGGGGAGGAGTCAAGCATGGGGAAGGATGAGACTAGATTGTGAAGGTCCTTGAATGTTGGGCCAAGGACAATCTGGTCCAGTTTTTTGTTGTTGTTTTTTTATTTTTTGTGTGTGTGGTGGCTGGCCAGTACATGGTCCAGTTTTAGAAAGATTACTGGTAGTATTAGGGAAGATGATTTACCATTAAAATCTGATAGTAACTAAATAAAATGTTTTTTTTTTAAAGCCCTTGGAGGAAACAAACAGGCCCTGGAAGAGGCAGCAACAGTAAGTGACCTGCCCTATTTTTGAGCTGTTTGTTAGTCACAAAATCCAACCAATGGGTGCTTACTATTGAAGAGGCTCCCTAAGGGGGTATTACCTGTTCATGTCAACCGAAAGATTATAGTTGGGCCAAATGTTGAATACATGAAGCCCAAATGGTTTCGAGCACTAAAAGGGAAGCAGTTCTAGTTTTGGCAGATTTCTTGTAGCCCTTTGCCCTGAACTCCACAGGGAAAGTAGAAAACCTCAAGCCCAAGTTCTTTTAAGCCCTTGGGTCATTACATTGTGACCTGGCCTGCTAGATGACAAAAAGACTATTTTATCATGTCATACTGTACAAGTAGTTCTCGTTTGGAATTTTCAGTATTCCCCAACCCCCCTCACCTCCTTCCTCCTAGCATCCATACCAGGATTGAAGGCAGTAAGATTGGGAGGCAAAATAAAGAGTTTAGATCTGCCATGTTTAATACAACAGTCACTAGGCACATAAAGCTATTTAAATTAATTAAAATTAATAAAGTTAAGAATTTATTTCCTCAGACACACTAGCCGCATTTAAAAGGTTCAACAGCCACACGTGGGTACTGTATCAGACAGCACAGAAATGGAACATTTCTACCCTTGCAGACAGTTCTATTGGGCATTGTTGGGAACTAGTTCATAAATGACTTCACAGAGTCCCTAGGCACTGAAATCCTGTATGAACAATGTGTGTTTGTACACACATCGTGTATCTTTCTGGGGAGAAAGTTTATTGTAGCCTTCATCAGATTTACAAAGTGAACCCAAAAATCTACATCTTTCCTGAGTTGATCTGAATCATTTGGAATCTCAGGGTTTGAAGGAATCTGACTACAAAGGTTATCTAGTAGCACTGACTAGCAGATCTCCACCAGCTTCAGCAGTTAAAGGTAATAAGCCAGTTGTTCAATTAGGAAAAAAATCACGATTTGAAAATGAATGAGCTTTTCTGGCAGGCATTTCACATGTGTCCCATTAAGCATATCCTGGGTGACTCCACTGGCAGTGGACTCTTGGGAGCTTATGCCTGGTTTACTCTGGACTTTGCCCCATTCATGTTTTCTTTTTGCTGATTTTGCTTTGTATCCTATTCATCCTTTGAGGATGAATACTGTAGGAGAGGGGCGGGGATCACTGAAACAAAATCAAGAGCTAGCAGAACATTCTCAGTCCATGCTTTCTCTTTCTTTGTAATATGTTTCCATGATCCATTTTATGTACCCTCCCTCCCACACACACATACACCCAGATCTAATGTTTCAAAAGAGTTACCACTAAAGGATGGCCAGGTAGCTCAGTTGATTAGAACACAGTGTTAGTAACACCAAGGTCAAGGGTTTGGATCCCCTTACTGGCTAGCTGCCCCCCAAAAAATGAATTGCCTCTGAGTTAAATTATACTCATTAGTGAATGCATCTCCCTTTTTAAAACATTAATTGCACACTAACAACTGCAAATCAGAGCTCCTGATGTAATATGAGAGATCCAGTATGATCACACCAAGTTGAGAGAATTCTAAACTAATATGATTTAAAAACCAGAAAAAGAATGATACAAAATGTACAAAAGCTGTTAATTGGGAGGTGTGTTGGGGGGCTCCGTAGACCATCTCCAGGCTTGGTAATTGACTAGGAGGACTCAGAGGGCTCAGCATATAGTTGTACTCAAGGCTATGATTCGTCACAGTGAAAGAGTACAAAGCAAAATCAGCAAAGGGAAAAACTGTATGGGGCTAAGTCCAAAGGAAAGCAGGCACAAGCTTCCAAGAGTCCACTCCCAGTGGAGTGTCACAGGATATGCTTAATTCAGCACGTGTGAAATGTGTGGTGGGTTTATGGGAGTTCACTATATTATTACAACTAACATTTAACAATCTTTTGTTATGTATCAAATATGTTTTTTAAATTGTTTTTTGTCTTAAAATATGGTTCCTCATAATTGACGGAATAAGCCTGGTGCTTTTCTGGCTGTCTTTGTCACAGGCTGACCTGGATATCACTGAAATAAACAAATTGACAGCAGAAGCTATTCAGACACCCCTGAAGTCTGCCAAAAGTGAGTAGTTTTCAAAACCTCTTGTTGAAGGGAGATAGCTGAGGCTTAGGGTACTTGGTTGGCTGCTCAGGCAGGCCCTTATTGGGAGAGTCTCTTTCCTCTAATATCTGGTCCTCAATACAATATAAATCCAAAATTTGAATTTGGATCAACACGCCGGCGGTGGCGACTTCCCGGACGGTCTTGGGGGCTCAGTGGACTGGCACGCAGCCCGAGGGCTTTCAGGCGGGGCCCGGGCATTGAGGGGCAACTGGAGCCATGGCGGAGTCAGCGCCTGCTCGGCACAGGAGGAAACGACGCTCCACACCTTTAACTTCTCCTGCACTTCCTTCACAAGCATCAGAGAAAAGCCCCTATTTTCAGACCACAGAGATCTCACTCTGGACAGTGGTGGCTGCTATTCAGGCTGTGGAGAAGAAGATGGAGTCCCAGGCTGCCCAGATACAGAGCCTGGAGGGACGCACAGGGACAGCTGAGAAGAAGCTGGCAGACTATGAGAAGATGGCCATGGAGTTCGGGAACCAGCTGGAGGGCAAGTGGGCCGTGCTGGGGACCCTGCTGCAGGAGTACGGGCTGCTGCAGCGGCGGCTGGAGAACGTGTAGAACCTGCTGCGCAACAGAAACTTCTGGATCCTGCGGCTGCCCCCAGGCAGCAAGGAGGAGGACCCCAAGGTGTCCAGGCCACTTGAGAATGATGGTGTCTGTTTCTCTGAGCAGGAGTGGGAGAATCTGGAGGACTGGCAGAAGGAGCTCTACAGAAATGTGATGCAGAGCAACTATGAGACGCCGGTCTCCCTGAAGGTCCTTGGCCAGTCAGAGGGAGAAGCAGAGTTGGGTACAGAGATGCTGGGTGACTTGGAGGAGGAAGGCCCTGGTGGTGCCCACCCAGCAGATGGGGTCATGATCAAGCAAGAGCTACAGTACAAGCAGGAAGGCTCTGTGGATCTTCCTGGAGAGTTCTCGGGCATTGCTGAAGAGCAGGCTTTCCTAAGCCCGGAGCAGACTGATCTCTGGAATGGTCAGCGTAGTTCTGTCCTCCTGGAAACAGGTCCTGGGGACTCTAATCTAGAAGAGCCCATTGAGAGCAGTAAAGACCCTAGTGGTGGCAGAACTCTGGGCTGCCGTTCGAAGCAGAAATCTCATAGGCAGGTACAACTGGGTCAGGAATGTGGGCAGGGCCTCAGGCTGAAAAGGGACACTTCAAGCTCCTATGAATGTTCTGAGTGTGAGATCAGCTTTTGCTACAAGCAGCAGCTGGCTGCACATCTGCGGAGCCACTCAGGGTGGGAGTCTTACACAGCCACAGAGCCAGAGGAGAGCTTTAGGCCTAGGCCACGGCTTAAACCCCAGAGCAAGAAGGCGAAGTTGTATCAGTGCGATGTGTGCCTGAGGAGCTTTAGCTGCAAGGTGAGTCTGGTGACCCACAAGCGCTGCCACCTGCAGGAGGGGCCTGGTCCTGGCCAGCGCATCCAGGAGAGGTTCTCACCCAACAGCTTGGTTGCCCTGCCCGGCCACATCCCTTGGAGGAAAAGCCGGAGCTCCCTTATCTGTGGTTACTGTGGCAAGAGCTTCAGCCACCCGTCGGACCTGGTGCGGCACCAGCGAATCCACACAGGCGAGCGGCCCTACAGCTGCACTGAGTGTGAGAAGAGCTTTGTCCAGAAGCAGCACCTCCTGCAGCACCAGAAGATCCACCAGCGGGAGCGGGGTGGGCTGGCCCTGGAGCCTGGAAGGCCCAATGGCCTGCTTTAAGGGTGCCAGCCCCTCGCCCGTCTGGGGGGCGGAGGGGGCTGGCATTGGTCCCCCCGAAGAGACACTTTGCAGAGTCAGGGACTGACTGCTTCATGAGGGGAGTTGCTTCTGATTTGCTTCCCTTGACCAAGTACCAAGCCAAGCCCAAAGGCTGTCCTGAAAACTACGTGGAAGAGGAAGAGCCAAGGGCCAGGCCTCTCCCCGCTGTCTTCACCCTGCTGCTGAGTGTGTTGTCTTTTGGGCACCTTCAGGCCTCTGCTTTTCCCATCCATACTGATACTCCTGTGCTGGGGTTGGCGTTCTGACCCCATAGGGACTGGTGGCCAGTTCCAGGTCTTGTCTAGCATTTTGTGTCTTCTCACAGGGTTGAGTTGGGCCACAGGAGTGAGCAGGTGTGTGGAAGAGTTCTGGAAAGCATAACCCTTCCTCTTCTTTTGTAGTCTCTTTATTAATAACAAGTAGAAGAAATAATTTAAATGCACTGCTTACCCTACTCTGAAGAACCTTTTTTGGAATTAGATATTAGTTGATTTTTAAAAAATACAGCCCAATACTTGTTTTTTAAATTTCAAGAGTTGTAGAAGTTGTTCCTAATGTGGGGACTGGGCCTACCCTCTAGGAGGGAATAGTTTATGGGCTCTTTTAGCTCACCTACACTAGGCCAGAGAACAGGGGACACAGTGCTGGTCTCCCTCTTGTGGGGTGCTTGGCTCTTAAATGGGGCTAATTGTTTCAAAAGGACCAAGAGGAAGAGAGTAGGTGGGGTAGATCCAAAAGGCCCTTCTGAGAAGAAAGCTTCCTGTAAAGGAGCTGGATCTGGCAGTTTAGTGTCTCACCGTACCCTTCTCTTCCTCTTCTAACCCTGTCCTCGTCCTCACTGGTTCTGCAGGCTCCTGGGGCAGAAGACTACTTTGTTATTTAAAGTTGTTCATCTTGTACCATTGGTTATTTGAGTTTGTTCCTGTTACAATAGTCATTACTTGAGGTTGTTCAGATTATGTGTTCCAAATTTGTCCTGGAACTGACTATTCCAGAGATGACAGGAAAAGCACACAAATGTGTGTCTCTTGAAGTGTTGAATGTCTGCCCCACTGTTGTTTGGGGAGATCTGAGTGGGCTCCTGGGTCGTATGTGAATGTCCCCTTGGGTGATTTACAGTTGCCTAGAATAAAACTTGCTACTAGCAAAACAACAACAACAACAAAAAAACAAAATTTGAATTTGGTTGCTGCATTGAGTTAATTATATGCAGGACTGATATTAACCAAACTCATATGACCAAAGTGTAAGCTAAAGTAAAAGGAGGGGGAAAAAAAGCTGAGCTGGAAACCAAACATTGTTGCCTGCTTGCTTTCTCCTCGGTGTAAAAGGTCAGTAAGATTTAGAGAGGTGTTAATGAAAACTTTTTTCTTTCTGACTCTCTGTTGTAATAAACCTTTTCAGCTGTCTGCACTAACTCTCTGAGGGTCTTATCTTGTAACCCTTCTAGTTTCTGTAATTTTTTTACATTAAAAGACTAGTAATACCAACTGAGACCTCCATGATATAATCAGCAGGGTTGAAAGAATTGTAAAAGGAGTAACTTGCTCAGCATGTATCCCATATTACTCAACTCAGTGATCTGTTCTTGTGAAATCATCTCACATACACATCCCACACTCTGAGAAACACCATTTTATAGGAAAAGTTACATGGGAACCAGATTGTAACTAGATGAGCATGGAATCGGTCGAGATGAACTGTGACCTGGACTTAAACATTGCTGTCATTAAGCTATGGTAGCTCAATTCATCCTGCTTTTGTGAGGACAGACCATACTCAGAGCCTGAATTTCAGGGCTGCCTGCCAGGGCACCATTTCCACTGAGCAAGGCCAGAAACATTGTCCACTTCTTGTTCTGAGTTACCTTCCATCAGAATTGCCTTGTAGAGTGAAAAAAGCAAGATGAGTTTTTTGCTTTCATAGTGTCCTATTCTAGTCTTGCCTCCTGGAGCTTATGGCATAATTGGACTTGAGTTCCTCAGCCACATATTTACAATCTGTTAGGTCACTTTGGGTCATTTCTACATTTATGTAATATCAGTTTCTCTTCTGAGTTCCACCAGTTTTGCTTATTTGGTGATGGTGGGGGGACTGTCTTCTGATTTCATCCCTTGGGACTGAACACAGCAGGACCAATGTCAACTACCAGTTGAAATTGTTTATATGCTCTCTTGACAACTGGACTTTGACTACATTGCAGGCTATTTTTTTTTTTTAAAAGATAAAGGTACTTATATTCTTATTTAATATGTCAGAGTTGAGAATGACAAAAAAAGCTTAAGTCATTTAGTCCAATCTCTCTTCCCTCATGATAAAATACATGAATTTTCTTTATGGAATCCCTGCTCAGGATCATCTTAACTCCTGGATGTATGTATTTAGTAGTGAGACACTCACTACCTTTCATCATTAGACAGCTATAATGGTTAGAAAATTTGTAGTAATTTTGAACCAAAGTTTCCTTGTACCTGCATATTGATACTTGTTCTACCCTTTGGAGTCCACAGAACTGTCTTCTATATGACAACCCTTAAGTATTAACAGTTGGTATTATTTCCTCTGGAATCATCCATCTTAAATATCACTCATATTCCTTTTCCTCCTAAGATGATAATTGTAATAATAATTTTATTATTTATGAGTAAAAATATTTAACTATAATAAATACTCCTTGTTATAACGTGTGTCTGGTATTATCCAAAGGGCTTTACATTCATTCATTCCACAAATACTTGATAAATACTTATTGACACAATTGTAGGGTTTGGGGCTACAGGAATAAAAATAACAAACACTGGTTGGCCAGTTAGCTCAGTTGGTTATAGCGCAGTGTTATAACACCAAAGTCAAGGGTTCAGATCCCTATACCAGCCAGCTGCCAAAACAAAGAAAACATAAATAAATAAATAATTTTAAAATAATAACTTAGAAAATAACAAGCACCCTATCTTTGTAGAACACACATTCCAAGCCTCATAATATCCCTATAAAATGACTACTCCCCGTTGTAGATGAGGAAACTGAGGCACCTCAATTAAAGCCATGTGACCTAGTAAGTGATATGGCCAGGCCACAAGCTCAGGTCTCTCCGTCTGGAATCTATGCTCTTATTCAGAATGCTCGGCTGTTCCTACAAAGAGTCATGTGGGGTTTCTTAACCACTCTGATTAGTTTCCTTTGTTTAAACCCTCTTTTTAAAAAAGTCATCTTTATTTTGAGTCTATTTCTTTTTTTTTTTTTTTTTCTTTTTTCCTTTTTTCCTTTTTGTCTTTTTTACTGACCGGTAACGGGATCACAACCCTTGGTGTTGCGCCCGCACCGAGCTCAGCCAGTGAGCGGGAACCGGTCTCCACATGGGACCCGAACCCTCGGCGGGAGCGCCACCGCGCTCCCAAGCGGCGCACTCTCCAGTGCGCCACCGGGCCGGCCCTTGAGTCTATTTCTTGATTGCAGCCTAAGATTGTATAAGTTTATTCCTTGTAAGAAATATGAATGCATGAAATTTTATTCCCATCAGAAATATCACGCTATTAAAATTGTTTTTTATAGCACGAAAACTAATGCCAGTAGGTGAAAAGATAGTGGAAGAGGAAGAAGAAGAAAATAAACATAAGACTCTTTCAACTGCAAGAGTAAGTAGGCACTCAAGTTGGGGGGCGGGGCCTGTCAAGAGATAAGCAAATAGAAAAATGCATAAAAAACAGTGTTTCCCTCTCAGAGCTCATGGTTTAATAGAGAAGATCCACTTTAAGTGACCAATAACAAAAGTGATAATTGATATGTGTACAAAGTGTGTAGAACCACAGAGAAGGAAGCTAGCAAGTCTTCCTGCCCCATTAGGACACAACCAAGTTTACTGAGATTCCACTAGCTGGAGAAGAAAGGGAGAGAATTTCAGGAGAAGCTAGGAAAGTGTCCATTTAAGGAGCAGGAAGCAGTTTGGTATGACTAGGATATAAGCTGTGAGGGTCATATAAGTAGAGTAGGGACCAGTGATGAATGATCTTGTGTGCCACCCTTGGAAGTTTCCATTCTGTCACGTAGGAAATGGTAAGTGACATCAGATCAGTATTTCAGAACAGCATTCAGGATAAATAGGGAGAAAAAACTGGAGACAAGGAAACCAGCTGTGAGGCTTTTACTTCTTCTTTTTTTTTTTTCCTTTTTGTCTTTTTTCGTGACCGGCAACGGATCGCAACCCTCAGTGTCGTGCCCATACCGGACCGGGACCGGCAATGGGATCGCAACCCTTGGTGTTGCACCCGCACCTCGCTCAGCCAGTGACCGGCCGGTCTGTACGTGGGATCCGAACCCTCGGCGGGAGTGCCACCGCGCTCCCAAGCGGCGCACTGTAGCAGTGCGCCACCGGGCCGGCCCAAGGCTTTTACTTCTTAAATGGAGGCACTGACACTATAAAAAGAAGGGATGGTTTTCAGATAAGTTTTGTAAAGGAGAATGGGTGTGATTGATGGAGGGAAGGAGGGATCAGAGATGACTAAATTGTTTCTAGCTTAGGCAACTTCCATCCAATGAAACATGGGACCCAGGAGGCAGAGTGGTGCTAGGTCAGGGGGAGGGGGAGCGTGTGTCATTTTCTTGAGATGTTGTCAAATTCTTTTTCAGCACATCTAGGCTAGACAGAGATTTCAGCCTGGAGCTCAGGAAGAAGTAGGAGATGAGAAGCCCACTGCCTCCCAGGTTTTTAGGTCCTTGTCCCAGTGCAGGAGTGGAAAAGGTTGTACAGGGAGAGCAGGAAAGGAGGGAGGCTGAGGATGGACACTTGAGGGAAGGTAGCAGGAGGAGCTCCTGAGGCAGATTGCTGAGAGACAGCCAGAGACGTTGGAAAGATGGATCAATTTGGAAGATGGGAGGAAAGAATTGCCAGAAGATGAGGAGGGATTCTTGTCAGCTGCCTCCCAGGACTCAGGAAGGCGAGGACTGCAGCGCCTTCCTTGCATTGGGTACCTGGGATGCCCTGAGTGCCCTGCACAGCTGCAGTTTATGTAAAGTAGTGGGGGACAAGCTAGGCTGCAATCAGTTCAAAAGATTTACCTTTAATTTTGGCCAAAAGTCTATTTTGAAGACCCAGCCAGTAGAAGTTCTTAGTTGATCAATTATTTTCTGAATTGGTTAAGTCACTCTATTCTGTGAGATAGACCTTCTTATATTTAGTATTAACTTTCCTTTCCAGAGCTGTCTCCCTTCCCCTCCTTTTTTTTTTTTACCCTCCTTACCTTTCCCTTTTGTTGGGCTTTTCGTAACCTCAGTTTCATGTGATTATGAGTTCAGGTCAAAAGGTGTCCTCCATCCAAGAAGAGAACACAGTCCGTACAAGGAAAACGCAAAAGCAAAAGGTAATGGGTTTGCCACGTTTATATGTGTGTTTTTGGTTTTGTTAGAGAGCCACATACATCATGGCAGAAATAAGGGGTAAAAAGGGCTTTGGTGGCTGGTGTTCTAGTGAAGCTTAAAGTCACTGATTTCTTGAGTGTCTGATCTGGAGGAGCCTATAGAAATGGTCTAAACCAATACCTTCTGCAGTTCTTCTGCTTACATTCTCCATCCTCCACCAATTTTTTTTAGTGCAAACAGGGAGAGTGAGACCCAGAAAAGTATAGTAAGAACTACATATGATGTTTAGTTGCCTGACAACCCGTGTGCAGAGCTACCCCTTAGTAAGTCACAAAGTGGCTGTCACCTACCTGTAATTAGTTTCTTGAAGTGTTCCTACTGGTTCTGCCAAGTAAAGAATCACCAGGGGCTTGAACTGATTATTGATTATGCTGGACTCTACTGTAATCCATCTGGGGGGGGGGGGATGAAAAACAGCTTAGGAAAGTAGTCACTGGGATGCCTGTCTGTGAAGGAGGGAACTCATTTCTCCCTGAACAGTGGCAGCAAGACTAACCAGCTCCTAGCGAGGGGACAAGAATTCCAGCTGGGGGAGCCTTCATGTTGTTGAGAGGCTCTGTTCTTCCTTGTGTTCTATTAGCTTGATTGAGAAGTCAGATTCTAGAGGCAGACTGCTTGGGTTCAAAGTTTTGGCTCCACCCTAATTGGCTGTGTGACCTTGGGCAAATGACCTTGGACAAATTCCGTAAACTCAATATGCCTGTGTTTCTGCATCTGTAAAGGAGGATGAAAAAAAAAGGATGATAACAGTGCTTACTTCCTAGGGTTGTTAGGAGGGTCACGTGTTGATGTGCGCAGGGCACCCAGAGCAGTTTCTGACATGATCAGCGCTCTCCAGGTGTCACCTGCCTCTGCTGTTGTCATCGGACCTCAGAGTTGGCGTCCCTGATGAACATTTCTTACCTGTAGGTCAAGCCATGGTAACACTATTACCCCAGCTGTGGGCCGATTAGAGTTGTCTATGGTGAAACCAACTCCAGGCCTGACACCCAGGTTTGACTCGAGGTGAGTATTGAGAAGAGCACTTAGATTTTGGTGGAAGCCCAATAATGAACATTACTTAGAGAGTGTTTAAGAAAACTCCTGAATGCTTGGCCTGGGATGCCTTCTCAGAGTATGGCAGCCATACAGGCTTCTCATTGTTTGCCTGTCCCCTGAGTGTAGGTTCACTAGCTTTCAGTGGCAAAATGATTATCTGATGAGAGGGAGGTGAATATTCTGCCTCTGATGACTAGAAGGCCTCTATATCACTTTTTTGGTCTTTATTTTTTTTTTTTTCCTTTTTGTCTTTTTTACTGACTGGTAACGGGATCGCAATCCTCGGTGTCGCGCCCTTACCGGGGACCGGCAACGGGATCACAACCCTTGGTGTTGTGCCCGCACCGCGCTCAGCCAGTGAGCGGGAACCGGTCTCCACATGGGATCCGAACCCTCGGCGGGAGCGCTGCCACGCTCCCAAGTGGCGCATTCTCCAGTGCGCCACCGGGCCGGCCCACTTTTTTGGCCTTTAAAGATGGGTATGCATTCTCCTGTACCCTTGGTAGGAGTGAAAATTGACAACCACCTTTTTGGAGGCCAACATAAACGAGGATGTTCTTACAGCGTAAGTTAAATACTTTCTATAGCAGCTAGTTGACCAAACAGGAAATGCTGTACAGCCGCTACAAAGGAATCAATCTGTATTTGCTGGTAGGGAAAGAGTTTCATGAGTACAGAGCATCCCCAAGCAGGTCACTGAACACGGTATACTGTATGGTCCCATTTGCTTTTATATATTTCATAGAAAGTTTCTGGAAGGGTAGATAAGGAATTAAAGAGTGGTTACCCCTGGGGAATGGAGAAAGAAGTGGTTATCTCTGGGGCTGGGAGAGTGAGGAAAACTTAACTTTCTACTTTTAATTCCCATTTTTCTTTACTATTTGTTTTTTCACATGAACATGTGGCAAAAGATGTTTAGAGAAAAACAGGTAGCAGCATTTTAACTGTCCTAGGATAGTTAGTTTGGAGGTCAGTATAATGATGTAATCACCACATCATCCTTGCTTGACTCTGGAAAATTCCTCTTGTTGTTAGCCCCTCGGAAAAACATTAACAGTTTATTTCTGGCTTTGCGGATGGATCAATGACTGACACCCATATGGAGCTTTGGAGCTAAAATTCAATGGATAGAAGTTGACTTTTGCTAGATGTATGTTTGGTAATTACAACCTCCATTCTCCAGCTGTGTTTAGTCATTACTGCTTAAAACATTTTTTTCCCTAAATTTAGAACTTGCCTTCTTAGAAATGTATGATTTGGAAACTGCAGCTTGAGACCAGATGGGGGTTGGAAGGGCCCATGGAGCTTGGCCTCCTTCCATCTGCCAAGCCGTATTCATAGAACTTTTCCCATTCTCTAGAGTCTTCAAGACCCCTGGCCTGCGCACTCCAGCAGCAGGAGAGCGGATTTACAGTATCTCAGGGAATGGCAGCCCTCTTGCTGACAACAAAGAGGTCTTCCTCACTGTGCCAGTGGGCGGCGGAGAGGTAAAGTATTTCCAAGGGAAGCCAAACCACAGTGCTGCTTAGTCAAGCATTTCTCTTCCCTGGGCCTTCGTCCACTGTTCTCACTCAGAGTCCTTTCACTGGTATCAGTCCTGATCTCCACATTTCCGCAGGACTCAGAACCCAGTTTTCTTTCCCAGGTTAGAGGCCCAGGCTGGGAAGATCATTGCAGTTCTGTGTTCTATCTTTTCATCAGCTAATATTTGCCCACCTGATTACAGCAGGCCCAAGATGTAAAAGATATGATTCTTGCCCTGGAGAAGCAGTTCAGTAGTCAAAATGAGTTCACAATCACAATGTGTTATGTGCAATAACAGAGATATTAAAAGCAGTGCAGAGGAAAGCACCATTGGGTATGCCCTCAGTCTAGAAAAGGGAAAATGAGCTGTGCCTTCCACTTTGTATAACTTTGAGGGATTCTGAAGCAGACTGAGCTCAGTTCTCTGGGCCATGTACAGCAAGTTGCTGACCTCAGCCTCTCTGAGAGGAGGATGATTTATTTCAGTTGTGGCGTACAATCGTTTCTAAGCTAATCTGAGGGCCTTTGTACCCAGATAAGCCACCTTCCCAGTGATAGCACTGATGATGTCATTGTCTCCTTGAGCTAACACCCCTTCTGCCTGCCTTGCCACATCTCCATCCCAGCCAGTGTCCACCACCAAGTGTAGGATATCAAGGGGACCCCCTGGGGCACAGTGGGCTGCTGGATGGAGGTTCCTATCCTAAAGGACATGCCAATTTAACCCATCCTTCCCTCTACCCAGAGCGTGCGATTATTGGCTAGTGACGTGCAGAGGCTCAATATTGCCCAGCTGGATCCAGAGGCCCTGGGAAACATTAAAAAGCTCTCCGTAAGTCTCAGATTCATCTCCACATGTAGGATGCCTCCAGTAGCTTTCATGGTTTAGCTTTATTTAGGATTGTCTTTTGGGTCTGGGCTAATGTTTTATTCTTAGAATTGTGTTGCCACCTTTTCCCCAAGGGATTTTGACTATTATACTACTTACATAGCAGCCGTTCTGTTCCTAAATTGGTGTTGAGTTTTGGTCATTCCCAGAGTGCCTGTCACACAAGTTCCACAACAGAATCAAAATTCCACCTCATTCAGGCAGTTAGTATCAGGGATATCAGGGCACCATTGACTGCCAGGAACTGAAACTTCCTACAATGGTTTGGAAATGAGAGAAAGGGCTTGTTGTAAGAAATCTCACAGAGTCAAAGAAAGAGCTGAACAGCCAGGCTTCCAGAGTGGTAAGGACCAGGAGCAGCAGTTTACGGACTTTCACTTTGGCGTAACAGTTCCTTTGGTGTCTCTGTCTATGGGGCATGTGCACTCATTTTTCCTGCACGTCTTTATTCCTCCCTCTCAGCAGATATTCTTCTCCCCGAGGTTGTTGGCTCTGCTCTCCCTTAACATTGATTTGTACATGGCTTTGGGTAACCACATCTCTAACTCTGACTTTATTGCTCCAGTAACCCATCATGTTTCAATTTCTTGTCTTAGTTTAAATTCTCAAGAGGAAGAATTTAATTGGCTCAGTGTTGGTTAGATGAGCCTCCCTGGTCCAATCAGGCATGGCCTTGGGGATGGGAACACTTAGTGCAAACATGGCTGCCCAAGCCCACCCTTCTGTGGGGTCTGTGAAGAGTACATCCAAGGAAGGGGACAAGGCAGAGCTTTCCCAAACATGTCCTATTGAACATAGACCCAGTGCTAAGATCCCACACACACCCAGCCCCCCAAATCTGTGAAAATCATCCTCTGGCTGGACCTGTAACATTACTGTTCCCAATTATCTCATTTGATACCTTCACTATCTCATTTGAGATGTTGTTTTACTCCTTTGTTCAGATGAGAAACTGGGGTTCAGAAAAGTTAATTTGTGTGTGATAAAAATAGAGAGTGGAGGGGCTGACATTCACTCAGGGCTGTGCTCAGGTAGACTGATAAGTGGCTAATGGGGCAAGCATGCTATGTGCCGTTTTCTCTAAATGACCTATCTCCTTTTCATTTTAGAGCCGTCTTGCCCAGCTCTGCAGCAGCATACGGACCCACAAATGAGAAGCCACACTTGACAGGGTAGACCTTCACTGGATTCTTCTGGAACCCTGAAAAGACTTCCCTTCACGCTTATTGTTTGAGTGTGAAGTTCCAGAGAAGGGAATAGTGTTCTTCCTGAGGAATTCGGGAAGGGGGAGACGCACTGTTTCCACACCAGTTAGATAAGACTTTGTTTTTCATATGTCCCAATCCAAGTGACCCCAGCCACTGCCCACTGCGTCCATGTGATAGAAAATTCCCGTCGTTCTCTCAGTTGATATCCCCCTGTTCTCTGACCTGCTGCCTTCTGCCTATTGTCATTTAGCATCCTCTCTGCCCTGCCCGACCTGCGATGGAGGTGGCATAGAAGAACCCCATGTTCTGGGGGAGACTGCTTCCCACACTCCTCCGACAACCCTCTGCATCTGGCATTTCTGCTCTGTGTATGATTGGAGATGGGAGTGTAGACTTACAGAAGTGAGAGCTCTGAGCCAAGAGAGGGCAGGTTCAGAAAGTGGGGGGACTGTACAGATCAGGCCTGGACAGAATAAGGTGGGTCACAGCAGTGATCCCAGCAGCAGAACATGCATGTCTCCCCTCCCACACTCATTCGCTTCTCCTCCTGTGGGGGTACTAAATGGGGCTTTGGAATCTTTCACCGGCTGTGCCCAGTAATTCTTTTCAAGCTTACTGTGAACAGCTTTTTGTGTTTATCCCTGTTTACCCAAGACCAAAAATTGGTTTTGAGGCAGCTTCCATGTGTTGCTTCTCTACCTCTCTAGTTAGTGAGAACTTGGATAATGGATTTGTAGGGCTTAGAGTCTAGGGTTTTATGTGACTGGCCTCAGAGTCACTATCTCTGAGTTTTCCATGGTCCAGTGATCTCTGCCAGGTCTGTAGACTCTGCAGAGAGCACTTCTCTCTCAAGGGGTTCATCAGGGGCACAGATGTGACTTGTCTGATGGCCTCATTTCACGTGTCTGACATTGACTATTTATGCAGAGTCTGCAGTGAAATCTTTGGGCTTCAGCCAACTTCTCTGCCCCCAAAGAATCATGAGCTGTGTTCTGAAAATTTGGGAATTAGAGTTCTCATCCCCAGGCTTGAGGGAACACAGCATTCTCATGTATGGCTCTTTGCTGTATTTGGTATTATTTCACGAGATGACCATTTTAATGTTCAGTCCTTTTCAAGTTGAATTCTGTTCAAGTTGCTTTATTCTCCTTTTCCTGAGACTTTTGTACATATTGTTTTCCTGAGTGATGGTATCTCTAAGCTGATTTGTTCTAATTAGCTACTGAAAGGTCCCTGCTTTCAATAAATTCTTGTTTTGTTTTTTATCAATATTCAGCCTGCCTGTCATCTCCAAGCTGTGCTACATGGGATAGGGAGACAGTTTTGGAGCTGGAGCTACAGGAGTAGAGGTCTTTGGACAGCTGCTTTCCTCAGAAGATGTGAAAACCTTTACTAGGCAGAATCTCTATGATGTCTGAAGGGGGGCACTTCACCCCAAGATCCAGGGCATTGGTAACCTCAACATCCAAGCTGCTTTCCCCCAACACCTTTGTTTCTTTGGTTTTTTGGTTTTTTGTTTTAAAAAAGATGACCAGTAAGGTGATCTTAACCCTTGGCTTGTTGTTGTCAGCACCATGCTCAGCCAGTGAGCGAACCGGCCATCCTTATATAGGGATCCAAACCCATGGCCTTGGTGTTATCAGCACCGCACTCTCCCGAGTGAGCCACGGGCCAGCCCCACCCCCCAACACCTTTGTTCCATGAGCTAGAAATTTATATCTGGGAGGACAAAATCAGGGCATCTATAGTTTACCTATATAGTGAAGTCTCATTAGCTGGGAACAAAGCAGGGGCAAAGGTACATCATTGATCATGTTTCTCACTTTCCACATTGCCAGGGGCTCTGCCTTCCTGTAACTTTTTCTGCTTTGAAAGTGATTGACATGGGACTAACAATGGAAGCGAGTTCTGTCTGAGAGAAGACAATCTGGGTCATTACTTAGCCAGGTTATTTGATGTTGACAGTGTATAGAGAAGGAGCCGTCTTGGTCAGTGACAGCATTTGGAAGAAAGGTTACTCACTGCAAGTAAGTCACCCAATCTACAAGTCAACCTACAAGGCTTCAGCATCTTCCTTCATCATCAGTGCAGTGTGAAAAAGAGCCTGACATCAAGGAAACACTTAGGATCCAACATGCTTTACCAGAGCCGGGCTCACCCTGTTTCAGTCCATTTGCACCACTGCCTAAGTGAACCCATTTGTAGAAATGCATGGTATGCAGCAGGTGTAGAAATGTATGGTATGCAGCCTACTCGATGCCTGTGACTGAGAGACTGGCTTGGGAGGTAGAGTTCCCCGTTCCAGGATTTGGGGGTAGGGTGGGGGGGCAGGCAGGACTGCTGGCTGGTACAGGGATCTTGACCTTGGTGTTATGACACCATGCTCTAATTACAATTTTTTTGTGCTTTTTACTTAACTGAGCTACCCAGTCAGCCTCCAGGAATTTTAAACATGAACTGAATTGTCATGGGACTAGGATGTTGCAAAGAAAATTGAAATCTTACTGCCAGCCAACAAACACTGTTTGGGTTGGTTTGTATTTTATTTTTTCAAATTAATTGCTAACAATTTAAAAATTGGGAGATTTCACAAAGATTGCTAGACTCCAAAAATAAGATCTAGCAATGCAGGCCAACCGTCAGCTGGAGCTGAGTAGCAGCTTTCCTTGGCTCTGAGTCCTCTTCAGTTCAAAGCAATCCCCATGAGATTACTTCTGTCTTGATGTTACTGACCTCATCCCTGTGGACAATTTAGTTTGTACCATCTGAAGTGGAGAGAAAACAAAAGCAGAGCTGCTGTGGGTTGAAGGGAGGGAGGATGGGTGTCTGGAGTCCTCTCCTTCCCCAGGGCCCTTCAGGCACTTTCAAGGAAGGCCAGGTTTTTCCTTTGCCCTACAGGCTCCCTGATATTTCCAAAAGCCCTGCCTGGGGCTTCCTGTTGCAAGAATTCCAAATGTATTATGATAAATGTATAATTTATTATGATGAGTTAGATTAAATTACTCATGAAGAGCTAGTTTGAGGGGTGGGGGGACACATCACCTAAGCATTGCTTTTTCAAAGCATCAGACGTACCTTTCACCTTGAAGGAATTCATGTCCCCCTCCACCAATGATAATGAGTTCACATACCAACATACGGCTCATCTCCACAATGTGTCCCTCATCCGCTGAAAAAGTATGTCTTCATGTCTATGTGCACATACACTCTAAGCCTGTTTTCCTTTTCTAGATTTACACAATATGATTGTTGTTGACCCATACCTAAAATTCAGCACGTCTCATGCTCAAGATTTTATAGTAGATAATGCATGTGGCTTCAGAAATGGGAGGACTGAGAGACACTATTAAGAGAGGGTTCAATCAGAATTGGGGGCTACATTGGGCTCCCCACTTAATGAGAGTCAAATCCAATTTGCCTTGGCTAAGGTGCCATCTCCCTTTACAGGATTAGGCATTTTCTCAGCTCTTTATCATCCCTGCCTTCATTCTCTTACCTATCAAACAAGTCACCTCTCTCCCCCAACCCCTCCCCGCCAGCTGCAACCTGCACTTCTTGCCTTTTACACTTTGCCATCATCTTTCCCTTAGTTGATATTAGAGTCTGTATAGTTGGTGTTTTCTGATCCTCAGACAATGGATATGTTGGAAGACAAAGAAACCCTTGGCACCAATATACCAGGAAAGCCCAGCTCCATCTGCAAATTTTCACTGCCCACAAGCACACACTTATTGCATGTCACAATATGCCAAGAACCATCAGGACTGATAGATGACAATCTCCAAGGATACACCTCTTCCAGTTGGATGCAAGGTCACACTGGCAAACCTCATCTTGACTCCCTTGACAGTGCCCCAGCTGATGGTCAAGGAGTGTTGTGGAGGTGGAGAGAGGAGAAGGGGCAAGACGAGGCCTAAGTGGGAGGGCTGCAAGGTGTTTACAATGAGGAAACGTTTAGTTTTGGATTTTTTAGCTTCTCTCAAACTATTACAAGCCACCTTAGTCAAAACATATTACTTGAGGCTGGGCTTGAGATACCCATAAACTCCCACGAAGCTAGTAGGCATCATGAGTTCCTCTATGAACTGAAACAGTTTCTGAGTTCACTCTGTTGTGTCAAGACCTCAGGGGGCCCAGCTAGTAAAATGGGGTGGGCGATATACTGAGGAGAATAGCGGGGTTCTTTCAAGATACTGGCAGACACTTCAGTTTAATTGGGAAAAGGTTAGAGCATGGTGTTGTAAAACCAAGGTCAAGGGTTTGCACCCCACACAAGGCAGCCGCCAAAAAAAAGTTCTACATGACAAAAGGGTACAAAGAGATTTAAAGAGAGGATGCTATATGGTATGGAGTTTTACTCAGGTCCTGAGCAGTGTAATGGGATGATTTTAGGAGCTGACGTTCTGAAGTCCAGAACTCAGGCACTGGTTAACAAACTCAGTGAACTCACTACCCACTTTCCCCTTGGGGGGGGCCATCTCACAACTCCCCAGGGACTAGGTCGGGCAGAGCCATCTCCTGGACTCTCACAACACCTAGAATTTATCCCTATTGCCAAGCCTTTTGTGCTTTTTACTTAACTGACTCCCTCACTAGACAGTAAGGTCTTAACTTCCAGTGCCATCCACCTTGTAGATGCCTAGTACGTACTTGCTGAATGAGCAAATACCTTGTCAAACCAGAAAAGCAGGCTCACTGCGCAGAGAAGTCCATGTCAATTCCTGACCACATATTGTATGTCTACCTAGTGCCTCTCATAAATAACACTGATAATAAGTGAGCTCTTCCTGCGGGCCAGGCACTGTGTTAATTTGGGGGCCCTCCACTCCCTGGCTGCACACCTCTCCTGGGGCAGACATCAAACAGAGTGATGCTCCTACCATCTCTAACCCACACCCCATTCCCTCCTCCCCATGAGAAGGAGTTGGCTTATCTAATGGAATTGGGAGAAAGAAGGAATGACCTGTTTGAGTCTATGCCATCTGGCTTCTCCTGCAGATCTGCGGCCCACAGGAAAGGTGTCCCCTGGCCTGTCTGCTCCCATTATGCAGGAAGCTCTGTGGGCAGCACTGCCGCTGCAGCCCGTGACCATCCACTCAGCCTGGGGCTGGGAGGGTCTAGTTCCAGGGAATGATGGGAAACACACTTTGTCCCCTATACCCTGTGCCTTATTGAAGAAGTACAATATACACATTTCAACATGTCTGAAATCGGGATGCATCTTCCAACCAGATGGCATGACATGGTTTACTTGGCTGGGACGCTTCTCTTAGTGGCACTTCTTACACTTCAATGGCATCTTCGATTCAAAGAAACATGAAAGCAACATTTTCCAGTCAGCCTTACCAAAGGGCCGATATTTTGATCTCCATCTGTCCCAGAGAGTTAGTACTCGATCGGTTCTCAGTGCACGAGGGGAGGAGAGAAGTGTTATTTATTGCCACTACCATCCAATTCCCAGCACTAAGCACATCCCAGAGCCTGGACTGTGCAGATGAGGAAGACGCCTCCCCAGCCTGCGAACGTGAACAGCCCAGGCCAGGGAGAGGAGAAGCACTAGCAAGCCAACCGGGCAAGGCACATGCTCACATGGTGCAAGTGTGTGTGCATGCGTGCCCACGTGTGCTCCAGCTCTCCTCAGCTCACACTTGTCACTGGCTTAGCCCTCTCTTCCTGCCTTTGCTGCCCTCCTCCAGGGATTCCCAAACTCCACTCCCCAATCCTCTCATCTGGTTCTGCCCCCACAATTCAGGTCACTGTCATGGGTTGAATTGTCTCCCCTCCCCAGCTCCTACGTTGAAGTCCTAACCCCAGTAATCCCAGTAACCAGTAACTCAAAATGTGACGGTATTTGGAGATAGAGACTTAAAGAGATGATTCGGTTAAATGAGTCTATTAAGGTGGGCCCATATGGACCAGTCCAATATGACCAGTGTCCTTATAAAGGGGGATTTGCACACAGAGATGCAAAGAGGGAAGGTGATGTGAAGAGACACAGGGAGAAAAGTGGCCATCCACTGGCCAAGGACACAGGCCTGGAGCAGATCCTTCCTTCACAGCCCTCAGAAGGAACCAACCCTGCGGACACCCTGATCTTGGACTTCCAGCCTCCAGAGCTGTGAGACAATAAATTCCTGTTGTGTAAGCCAGCCAGTTTGCAGTATTTTTTACAGTGGCTCTAGCAAATTAATGCAGTCACTGATAATATCCATACCAACAGCGGCTCTTCCATTCTCTTCTCACTTGGTTTCTCTGTATGTAACGCCAAGATGCACTCTTCCTTGGGCTGTGACGTCACAACTCCTTCCTAGCTTCTCTTCCACTCCTCCTTACATTCTGTCTCCTGCTCCCCTTCATCCACTCGTCTCCTACTACTGGCGTTTCCCCAGGGCTCCCCTCTCCTCCACATGCTGGCCCAGTGACCTCCTCCTCACCATGGCTTCAAGCCCCACCCGTGTGCCAAGGACCCCAAAGCTCTGTCTCTAGCCCATGTCTGTGCTCCAAGTTCCAGATCCAGATATCCACCTACCTCTCAGACATCTCTGCCTGCACATCTCACAAGTTTCTCAACAGTGTGTCCCAAACTGACCTCCATTTCCTGGCCCTCCGCGGCTCACACACTGTCTATCTCAGGGAAAGTCCTCATCTCCTCGAGGATGCCTTCCTTGGTTTACATGCTACGCCTTCAGGTCACCTGGTACAGAAACTCTCCCGCACAAGCTACACCATGGTTGAGCAATTGTCACTCAAAGAGGCACCATATCACAGACAAGTTTTTATTACTTTGTCCTGCGTATAGAACCCAAGAAATATAAAAACATCTCCAGAATTAGTCAAAGGAACCATCTCCCCAACTGGCCCCCTCCCTCCATGTGTGGGCTCAGACTGGGGTGATGTGGGGTTGCAGGCCACCTTCCTCTATCCAGTGCACAAGTTGCATACAAAAATAGATCTGTAGAGGGTTCCCAGAAAGCCATCACCCTGCATCATGCTGGCGCCTGCACAGGGCAGAGGCCTGGGACCCATCAGGATTCTGAGACCTCACTCCTCAGTGGAGGAGAGATCTACCCTGGACACCGAAGTCCTGCCGACACAGCCAGGGGCCCCTCTGCAGAACAGCTGGGAGAGGGGGAGGGGAAGGGGGGAGGGGACTTCGATCTTAAGAGAATGACTGATGTGGCCAGAGATGGGGATAAGGCTCCATCTACCCAAGACAAGACGCTGGTCCCCACATCTCCTGGATGCTGGCACAGGCTTCCCTGGAGGGGACGGGGAAGGCAGAGCCTGGAAAGCACCTGGTAGGGAACCCCCCCAACCCTGTCAAAGGTAGAAGCAATTTCTCGGTCTACTCCCGGTACTCCCAAAGTCACTGAGCTGGGGCAGATGCTCAGCAGAGTGGGGAGCAGGGGGATGAGGGAGTCTGGAAGGGGAGACAGAGGAGATGCTGCAGGCAGGGTGAGGCCAAGGCATTGCTGTGGGTCATTATCCCACCACAGGGTGCTCCCCAAAGACGCACTGCACCTTCCAGCCCCTGGGCTCTTTCTCATGCTAGCCCCTCTGCTTGGACTGACTCCTCTCGCCCTAGGTCTACCATCTTGGCCTGCTGAAAACTCCATCCACCCGAAGGGAAGAACCTCCCTCCTCCCACCTGCAAGGCCCCATTCAATTTGTGCCTCAGCTAAGAAGCTTTTCCAGACAGCCCTTGATATACACACATCAAGAATGTCCATCCCCATCCAGCTCACCCCCACCACAACCCCTAGGGGCCCCAAGGGGCCCTGGGCCCTGGTGGAGGGTGTTCTTGTGTCAGGAACTTCTTGGTGCCTGAGCACATCCGCTGCCTAGTCTGAGCCCTCCAAGGGTAGGTAGGCTCTGTGTCTCCTTCCCCTCTTGCCTCCAGCCCTTGTCTCCTCTTTCCCACCCCATCCCACCCCACCCACACACAGCCACACCAGAGCAGGCATGTCAGGGGTGACCTGGACAAACTCAGCCCTGTGGCCCAACCAACTCAGCTGCCCTCCTGCCACCCTATGAAAATCCTGGCCTCAGGATCACCACCGTTTCCGGAGGCCCTTCTGGATAAGGAACTCTGGAGTTGGCTCAGCATGACCACTTGTGCCAGAACTCCTCAGAAGCCGCAGGGAAGAGGCACGTCATGGGAGGCTGGGTGCCTGAGGGACGGAGCTTCCCAGGGGATCACCTCTAGAGTGTACACTGGGCTGCGTCCAGCAAGAGTGTTGGGGCCTCAAGGCAAGCCCAAGGACTGTCATGCTCTTCCCAGATGTCCTGGCCAGTGAGTTGATAAAAGGAATGCAAATAGGGGCTGAGTGGGGCCCCAGGGAGCACCAGGACCTTCAGTGGCCTAGCCAGGACTCTGGCCCTGCCTTGAACTGTCAGCCCAAGGGAGGGGAAGCAGAATCAGCTCCTGCGGCTACAGCCCTTGGGGTCCAGCCCTGAGCCCAGCACCATCTTTGTCTGCCTGGGCCTTGGGACCAGTGTTCAGATAGGTCTCAGCCAAGGCACAGGGAGCTAAGGACCCAGCCCCTCCATCCCAGCTGCCAGGCAGTGATGGTCATCGCCAGGTTGAATGGGAGCCCCACAGGAACCCATGCTGTCTGACTTGCCAGTGGGTCTATAGGAAAAAGGGACACCCATAGGGTAGACCCCAGGCCCCAGTGGGTATGGAAGACAAAAGTACATGAGCCAGAGCAATTTAAATTTCCCACCTTCACTCCCCATCCCTGCCCCAGCTCTGTCTCTGAGACCCTGAATCTCCTCCACTGTTATCTCAGGGGTCCTCCCCAGGGATTGGGACCTCTTTTCCAGGGACCTGAGTAACCAAGGTCTTGGGATCAGGGGAAACGGGAGGAGCAGGCAGCGAAACGGGGAAGTTATGGCCCCAAACCAGCGTTGGGCCCAGGAGGAGAAAGAGCTTGCTCACTCCCACACAGGCAGGGCACAGCTCCAGAATCCTTGGCAGGGCTGGGGTCTGGACCCCCTCTGGGGTCCAGCCTTGGAGGAACAGAAGCCTGCTCACACCTGCACCCCCTGGCCCTGCAGCTGGAGCACCCGTGCACGCAGGGCGCTGATCCCACTGAGGAGGGCTTCTCGATGTTCAGCCGAAGAGATGCCCA
This sequence comes from Galeopterus variegatus, assembly GCF_000696425.1. Classification (NCBI taxonomy): domain Eukaryota; kingdom Metazoa; phylum Chordata; class Mammalia; order Dermoptera; family Cynocephalidae; genus Galeopterus; species Galeopterus variegatus. Next base: position 150,769 of record NW_007730430.1, read on the forward strand.
AGCTGACCAGGTCCCTGGAACAAGGGCTGGTCAGACCAGACTTGCTCAGCCCCATCTGCTGCTCCTCCCACACAGGTCCTCTGCTCTCCCTCCCTTCCTCTGAACAGGGGAGGCCCCAGAATCAGGACAGGCTAGGGCTTCTTCCCATATAGGCAGGGGCAGGGACCCTGGGTTTCCCAAGCCCCAGGCCTTGACCTTGATTCCTTAGACTCACTGGGCAGTCATCTTGGTCACGGCCTCCAGGCTTCCGTAGCCAGCTGCAGTGAAGCTGTCCTTATAGCGGCACAGGTCCAGGGCCTCCAGCCACGCACCCACAGAGCCAAAAGAGGGGAAGGTGGAGAAGGCACGGTCCGCCAGGGGGGTAGGAGGCCTGGGGATCAGAGGAGCTGTGGCCAATCGACAGCTGGGATCCCCTGAGGAAAGGCCAGCTGGGAAAGACAGGGGAAAGGAAGGGCAACCAAGCCCTAGGGCTACACCTGGCTCACATGGGGTCCTATGCATTCCCAGAGAGGTGAAGCTTGCAAGACACTCAGGCAGGTGGAGAGCCGAGCCAGTTAAAGGTACTAGGAGTATCTGGAACAATCCTGGGTTAGGATATATATACCTAGGACAGGATGGGAGGTGACCCGTGTTTGGAACAACTAATATTAATTTCACTTATTTTATTTACTGGAACTGCAAATTTCTTAGAACTATTACTATATATATTTATCCAGTCAGTGGTCATTGTACCTGGGATATGGGGGGCAAAATCCAGGACAAGTAGAAGAGACTAAGACAGATGTGGGGTGAGAGGTACCTGAGGCAGGTGAGAGTAACAAATCTATCTGGGAGAAGTGGTGAGCAGCTGTACATGGATAGGTGGGGGAGTACAGCTGGGGGAGGTGTACTTGGGACACGTGGGGAGGCCATTCATGGACAGTGAGAGGATGGCTGAATCTGGTTTGGTTGGGGACAGATAGAAATGTACCTGGGACAGGTGGTTGTAGCACACTTCGGAGGTTCTGGATCCTGCACCATCTTACTCAGGATGCTGTGGATCTGGGAGAACCTGGGCCGCTCACCTGGGTCCTTCTGCCAGCAGTCAAGCATCAGTCGGTGTAGTGGGGAGGGACAGTTCCTGGGGGGTGGCAGCCGGAAGCCATCCTCCACAGCCTTGATGACCTGGGCCGTGGGGGACATCAAGCAGAGAGGAGGCTTTAGGTCCCCCCAACACACACATACACACCCCCCAACCCAAGAAGGACTCAGGTAATGGCCAGGTAGGATCGGATGTAGACAGAGAAGAGGAGCCTGGAGCTAGGAGGTCAAGCGTTAATGGGCAGAGGTCAGGGAGCTGGTGCCTGAGGTCAGAGGGAAAGAGTATCTGAAGTTAAGGAGCTGGAGCCACAGGTCACTCACATCTTGGCCAGACATGTCCCAGTAGGGCCGCTCCCCAAAGGCCATCACCTCCCACATGACGACGCCAAAGCTCCACACATCACTGGCAGAGCTGAAGTGGCCAAACTGAAGCGTCTCAGGGGCAGCCCACAGCGCCGGGCTCCGGCCACTCTGTACAGCAGGCAGGTCAGGGCAGGGAGGAGATGAGTCATGCGCACCCCACAGAGCCCCAGCTCCAGCCCCCCCTGTCACCCCCAGGCAACCCCGACTCCCAGCTTCACGGGGAAGGCATGCCCGCTGACCACAGGGTGGTGTCCACTCTGGCGTTTATTCGGGACCAACTGGGTGGAGGGGCAGGGTGGGGGAGTGACTGTGACACAGCAGGGAAAGAGCAGAAGTGGGAAGCGAGGGACTCCAGGGCAGCGTGACGGGCAACAGGGCAACAGGCAGCCCAGCTGGGGAAGGGAACCCTCACCATGGTGGTGTAGACAGCTTCTGCTCGGTCCCGGGGCCCCCGCCCAAAGCCAGAGATCTTGCAGACGAGGCCATTGCTGATGAGCACGCAGCGGGCTGCCAGGCCCCGGTGGACGTAGCCCATCTCTGACAGATACTTCATGGCTGACGCCAACCCAGGCAGCAACCCCATCAGCTGCCCGGCTGCCAGCTGCCCCTCATGCCTCTGTGCGGGCAAGGAGGGGATAGAGGCAGGGGCTGTGCACTCACATCCTCTGGTGTGGTATGACACCAGAGAAGTCACATAGCCTCTGTGGGATTCAGTTTACCCTGTGAACACCAGGGCAGCCTGCTAGTGGGAATGATACTAATTCCAAGCCCCACCAAAGGGAAAAATGAGGGACCAAGAATAATGTGGTCATCAGTACCCACCCCCACAACCAGGGCCCAGGCCACTCACCCTGAGGAAGCCATCCAGGGCCCCGTGGCTCATGTACTCAGTGACAATCATCAGGGTGCTTCCTATGCCCAGGGATGGGAACACACACATGCTCGGGTGCCTGCTCCACCCTGTGTGTGTGCACGTCCCCCCACTGGAGCCCCAGACTGCATCTACATAGCCAGAACCAAGGCCAAGCTCCCCAGTCTTGCCACCTCCTGCCCGGCCCAGAATCCCCTGTGCCAAGGAACAAAAGAGGAGGCATCTGTAGGGGGACAAAGGCCAAGGTCAGGAGCTGCAAGTTTGCTAAGAAAGATCACCCCAGGTCAATGTGACCCACCCTTCAGGGTGTCACTACACGTCAGAACGGTCATCCCGGGTCAGAGTGGCCACTCCAGGAGAGGGCCCCCTGAGTTGGTGAAAGCACGCTGAGGCCCCTGGCTGGGGCTCCCCCCATGGCTAAGGGAACAGCCTGGAGGTACAGGAGCACCCCCTCCCACCCTGCCATTTCCACACCCATCCCTGTGGGCCAGGCAGCAGGAAGTGCAGCACCTACCTCGGGTGACGACACCCTCCAGCCGCACGATGTGGCTATGGTCAAACTGGCCCAGGGTGAGGGCCTCGGCCAGGAAGCTGAGCCTCTGCGAGTCGGAGCAGCCATCCCTCAGCGTGTGCACAGCCACGGGCAGCTCCTGGCGGCCGGGGAGCTGCAGGCGGCCACAGCACACCTCTCCAAACCGCCCTTTAGGGAAACAGCACCTCAGACACCCCCTGGAGGCCACCTCCCTGGCCAACCAGGCAGGCTGAGCCAATGAGAAAGCGACTCTGGATCATGGGCTGTTTCTGGCCTGGGACTCAGAGCTCCTGAGTTCAAATCCTGATAAACTGAGTATAACAGCAGGGTGACTTGGGGCTCCACCTCTTTCCCTGTCTTGGACTCAGTTTCCTTCTCTGTGAAATAAGGATTCCTCCCTGCCCACCTCAGCGGGAGGTTTCCAAGCCTCAAAGAGAGGACATTGCACATGCCAGCACATCAAAGGCCATTAAACCCAGTGTGACCCAGGACAGATGACAATGACATCTATTCTGCCCCACTGCCCCTTTCTGGCTTCTGTCCAGAGGGTCTGGCAGCAGTGTCAGGGCATAGTGTCAGGCCTCTGAACAAAGTAGTTGCCTTCTCTGAGCACAGGAGGCTGAGGGTTTACAGACAGGGAGAAAGGCAAGCAGGAGAGTGACCCTTAGAGGGTCACTATGGGTCACCTACTGTGGGTAGGGTCACCTACTGTGGGTAGGGTCACCTACTATGGGCATGCCCTGTGCTGAGTCCTGTGAAATCCACACATCAGCTTCCTATAAGGTAGATCTCATCCCTATTTTGCAGATGAGAAACTGAGGCTCAGAGCAGAGGAGGGATGCGCCCCTGGTCAGTCGGTCAGTAGTAGAGCCAGAACTAGAATTCAGGTGTGTCTGGTCCCCAAGCTTGCAAAGGCCCTCCCCACTGCTCCAAGAAGGCTGGAGACTAAACTGCCAGTGGCAGTTTGCAGAGGTCAACCCCGAAAGGGCCTGAATGGAGAATTCTCAGAGTGACCTTGAGGACCTGGAGAGGTTAGAAAGGCAGAGCCACAAACCCCTGTGGCATCCCCTTCCCTGGAATATGGTGGGTGAGCGATTTCCCGGGTGGAGGTCCGGCTTGGTGTGGAGGCGGGGTTTCTAGACACGGGGCGGGGACTTGGGTGGAGGCGGGCTTAGAAAGTAGAGGTGGGGAAGGCATGGAGGCGTGGCTGGGGCTGGGGCGTGGCTTGTGGCATGGGTGGGGCCTAGACGCGGGGCTTCCGGTGGAGACAAGGCTTCCTGAATGCCCATCTTGCCTGTTCCGAGGCTCCTATCCAGCGTGACGCTCTTCGCATCCAGCTCCTTGGCAAACAGATGCACAGCCTGCAGCGGGTCCCCACAGCTCTGGGGGTCCAGGAACGTGCGACGTGTTGGAACTTTGACTGGGAATGCAGGGAGAGAAAGAGATGAGCCTGAGGAAAGGGGCCTCCATCGCTGGGGTGGGAGAGGGGGGTTATGCAACTGCAGCAAGGAAGAGAGATGAGGAGTGAGGTAAGGGGAGGCCACCCCTCCCCAGCCAGGCCAGAACACTCACAGTGGAAATACAGCTCCTCTTCATCGTGGGTGCCCCCACCTCCTTTGCCATAGCTGCAGGGCCTGGGGGAGGGGTTGTGTGTGCAGTCATTCTTTCAGCCAAGACCCCCCAGCCCTTCCTATTTCACCAGCACCAAGGGTGGTACCTCTTTGTCCCTTCAAAAAACAAGGTCTGTGCCCCCAGGGAGAGACCTTCTTATCCTGCTGGTTTGAAAGCATCTCCATAGTTTGACAACCTCCTCCCCATAGCACACATACCACCCCAGCCCCAGACCTAACCCCTTGCCACCATCAACATTCCTAATTGTTTTCACTTTGAGACACAATGAAAATTCTTGCAACTCCAGAAGCACCCAAATCCACACCTCTGACTTTAAGCCCAAGGTGCCCCCGCCCACAGTTTGGTGAAAGAGAATGGATAAAACAGACCTTGCACTCAGGGGCAGCTTCTGGTCTAGTCAGGAAAACTAACAGGGAGAGTTAACCACAAGCCTACTTGCAGGTACCAGCAAACAAGAAGGGCAGTGCACTGTGGGAACACATGACCTGGTCCAGGGCCATCAAGGATGGCTTTCTGAGACAGAGGCAGCTGTGGACCAGAGGACTGCATCAGAATCAACAAAGCCACATGCTGGCATTGGAGCCCCCTAAGGCAGAGCCTTGCTGGCCCAGATAAAAACTTTGGCTTTTGAAGAGATCCAATCAAGACGGCAGAATAGATGGTCCACAGCATCACTCTCTCCCACAAATCAACCAATTTACAATTATAAAAATGTAACATCAGCCAAGCCAGGGCCGCTGGAGCTCAGGGGAAGGGGAGGAGAGACCTATGGAATTCATGAAGGCCGGAGAAACTATGATGGCAGAAAGAAGAAGCTGCTTTGAGCGTTTCAGGCCGTGGCTGCTTTAAGGCTCGAGCTGATGAGCGCATGGAGCAGGAACCAGCAGAAGCCGCAGCTGTGCCCTCCAGATGGAGTTGCTTGGAGGCAGCAGGAGAGAAGAGGGCCTTGGTGGCCCACAAGACAGCAAGACCACTAACAGGGTTCCCACGGACCCACGCAGGAGCGAGGAGCCAGAACAACTGAGAAAAGGGAGCCATTCAGAGGCCAGTGAGTCATTGCAAGGGACCAGAGCAGGGCCCGTCGCATGGGAAGTGTTTGGAGCACGGGCAGTGGGGGAGACAGGCCCACCAGGCGAACACTGGGACACAGCAAGGACAGCTGATCTGCCCCCCAGTCAGCACAGGACCACTCAGCGGAGACTGGTCAGGAATGCAGGATTGCATGGGGTGCAGTTTGATGAAAAAACTCAGGCCCAGATCAGAGATTCTACAGAACACAGATCCACCGGGTCTCTGGACAGCTGGAAGTACCTATAAGGTCAACCATTAAACCCTGAGCTGCACAAAAAGCCTTCCCTAGGGAAACAGCAGCAAAGTAGCAATTTAAACAACCACACAGCTCAAGTACTGGTTCCCACAGGAAGTTCCCCCGTGTTAGAAGCAAAGGACAAAAAATTAGTTCCGGGCCAGGCACACCGCCAGCACCTTGGGGCCTGCCTGAGAACTGGAGGCTTGGATTGGGGGACTGGAGGCCAAGGCCACCTGCCG
>NW_007730430.1:156843-179886 GCF_000696425.1 Galeopterus variegatus
CTACAGAACACAGATCCACCCGGTCTCTGGAAAGCTGGAAGTACCTATAAGGTCAACCATTAAACCCTGAGCTGCACAAAAAGCCTTCCCTAGGGAAACAGCAGCAAAGTAGCAATTTAAACAACCACACAGCTCAAGTACTAGTTCCCACAGGAAGTTCCCCTGTGTTAGAAGCAAAGGACAAAAAATTAGTTCCGGGCCAGGCACACCACCAGCACCTTGGGGCCTGCCTGGGAACTGGAGGTTTGGATATGGGGACTGGACTCCAATCCCACTTCCAGGCAAACTGCACCAGTGCCTCGGGGCCAGCCTGGGGAACTGAAGCATGGAGAAGAGGACCGGACGCCCCTCCCACAACCAGGCACACCACGCCAGCACCTTGGGGCCTGCCTGGGAACTGGAGGTTTGGATCTGGGGACTGGCCCCCACTCCCACTTCCAGGCAAACTGCACCAGTGCCTCAGGGCCAGCCTGGGGGCCTGAAGCATGGAGAAGGGGACAGGACCTTTCTCCCACAACCAGGCACACTGAGCTAGCGCCTTGGGGCCCACCCAGCGACCCAGGGTATGGAGTCAGGGACTGGACCTCTCTCCTACAACCAGGCACAACATGCCGGCACCTCGGAGCCCACCTGGGAACCCGGGGCAAGGAGAAGGGGACTGGACTTCTCTCCCACAGCAGGGCACAACATGCCAGCACCTTGGGGCTTGCCTGGGGATCTGAGGCAAGGAGAAGGGGAACAGTCCTCTCTCCCACAACCAGGCACACTGAGCCAGCATGTTGGGGCCCACCCAGGGACCCGGGGTATGGAGTTGGGGACTGGACCTCTCTCCACAACCAGGCACAACATGCCAGCTACTCGGAGCCCACCCAGGGAACCGGGGCAAGAAGGGGAATGGTCCTCTCTCCCACAACCGGGCACAACACACCAGTGCTTCAGGGCCCACCCAGGGACCTGAGGCATGGAAAAGGGGACTGGACCTCTCTCCCACAACCAGGCACACCAAGCCAGCACCTCGGGGCCCACTCATGGTCCCGGGACATGGAGAAGGGGACCAGACCAGCCTCTCACAACCAGGCACACCATGCCAGCACCTTGGGGCCTGCCCAGGGACCCAGGGCATGGAGAAGGGGACCAGACCACCCTCCCACAACCAGGAACACTGAGCGAGCGCCTTGGGGCCCACCCAGGGACCCGGGGTATGGAGTTGGGAACCGGACCACCCTCCCACAACCAGGCACACTGAGTCTGCACTTTGGGACCCACCCAGGGACCCAGGGTATGGAGTTGGGAAACGGACCACCCTCCCACAACCAGGCACACTGAGTCTGCACCTTGGGACCCACCCAGGGACCCGGGGTATGGAGTTGGGGACTGGACCTCTCTCCCACAACCAGGCACACTGAGCCAGTGCTTCAGGGCCCACCGGGAGAGGGGGACCTGAGGCATGGAGAAGGGGACTGGACCACCCTCCCATAACCAGGCACACTGCACCAGCACCTTGGGGCCTGCCCGGGGACCCAAGGCAAGGAGAAGGGGACCAAACACACCCCACAACCAGGCATACCGCCAGTGTCAAGGAGCATGCCAAAAACAGCACCCCCACGTGGGTGGCCCACCACAGTCACCACAATAACCATGGCTGCTGCAAAAGCAGCTAGATGCCACAACTACCATGCAGATGGTCCGCCAACCACTGGAGTGCATTCACATAAGAAGTCACCAGCAGAGACAAAGAAAAGAAGAGGATGTCTCTTTCCACAAAACCCATTTCAGAGTGACAGAAGAAGCATCTGCTCTATGATAATATTGGGGGACCTGATCACACCTCTCAGCATTGGACAGATCATCCAGGCAACAAGTTAACAGAGTAAAAAAAAAAAAAAAAAGTTAACAGAGTAACCATTATTCTTTCAGAAGGAGAGAAGAAATCTAGGGTAATTAGAGGGGGGAGGGGGAGGGAATGGGGGAAGGGGAGAGGTTGGACAAGGGGCATAAAGAATAATTATGATTTAGGGCTGGCCCATGGCTCACTCAGGAGAGTGCGGTGCTGATAACACCAAGGCCACAGGTTCGGATCCTATATAGGGATGGCCGGTTAGCTCACTTGGGAGAGCGTGGTGCAGACAACACCAAGTCAAGGGTTAAGATCCCCTTACCAGTCATCTTTTAAAAAGGAAGAAAAAAAAAAAAGACTTTGGCTTTTATTCTGGGAGCAGAGGAGAGCCTCTGGGGGTTAGGGACAGGGGAGAGCAATTGCATTTTAGAAAGACCATCCTAGCTGTTGAGTGGACACGGCTGCCGTTGCCCCTGCAGGAGTCGGTAGTGGCTCAGGTCATGGAGTGATCATGGGTATGGACAGAGGTAAGAGGAATCAAGTGATATTGAAGGTGACAGGGGCCACAGGGTTTCCAGACTGCTGGAGGGCAGGAAGGAAGAGGGAGAAGTTGCCCAGAGGAGTTTATGGTGGTGCCATTTACCGAGATGGAGAGATGAAAAGTTCCCCTTTAGACCTTTGAGTTTGTGGGGCCTGTTGATAAGCAGGGAGGATCAGTTAGAAGGGAGTTAGATGTGTGTGTGTCTGGAGCTTGGAAGAGAAGTCTTCTCTGAAGATACAAATTTGGGAGCCATGAGCATTGCCCAAGGAGAGGATGCAGCCTGAGAAGAGCGACTAGGAACAAGACTAAGGAACGCCAACATTTAGAGGTTGGGAAGAGGATAAGAAAGCCACGGAGGAGACCACCAAAGAAATGCCAGAGGAGTAGAAGGAAAACAGAAGGACAATGGGGCATAGTGATGGCACAGGAGCCGATGGCAAAGGGGAAGGAAAGAGGGGAGGGGGAGAGAGGTCACATGAAGGCCCGAAGAGGAGGGATGAAGGGAGGAGTTTTCAAAAGAGAGATATGATCATATTTATATACCAGTGAGAAGGTGTAGAAAGGCTGTTGTGCCAGATGAAGTGGCCATGGGAGGGTATCAGCAGCACGGGCTCTGGAATCTGACTGCATGGACTTGCTGCCCAGCTCCTCCACTCAGTAGCTGAGGGACTGGGTGGCTCAATTTTCTCTTTAATGAAATCATGATAAAGACAGCCCCACCTGACTATTGCAAAGAGCTTTCTAAGCATGCAATAAATGTTGGCTATTATGTGGGGGAGAGAGGGGCATTATAAGTAATAATGTGTTCCTAAGATGGTGAGGGGTGAGGTTCAGTCATAGGTAGAAGGGCTGATCCTGGCGAGAAGGAAGGCACCTTGTCCAGAGCAAAGGAGGGGGAGGATGGGTGCAGAGGCAGGCAGGTTGGTAGATTTGGTGGAGAGAAGCTGTGGGACCATTGATGAGGCTAAAAAACAGGTGCAGTAGGTGTGGCTGAGAGTTGGCTGCAAGGACAGGGCGTCTGCAGGCCGAAAGCAGAACCGGATCACATACATGGGGGTGCAGCAGTCTGAGGGGGGGTGGCCAGGAGGTTGGGTGGAACAGAAGAGAAGGTCCTTGGGAATGAGGAAGTCAAAGAACAGAGAGGCAAGGGGTGGGAGGCCATCCACTGCCTATCAAAGTCACCCAGGCTGGCGATGGGACTTCTGGGAGTGAGGGGAGCACCCAGAGAAGATCGGTAGAGATGAAGGGAAGGTTGAGTGGATGGAGGAGTGACAAGGGTTCATGGTTAAAAGAAAAAGAGAAGCTTCCACTGGACCACACCATCTAGGGAGAAGTGGGTAGACCAGGACGGACTGGGGAGGAAAACTGGAGGTGAGGGGCCACGGCACAGAGCAGGGGCTGCAGGGACGGGTGAGAGGTGCTACAGAAGGTCTGCAAAGTTGGGATATGCACACCAGAGAAGTCTGCCTCTCTACCCCTCAGCACTGGGCTGGGCAGATTCTCCCCCTCTCAGTGCAGCATGATTCTGAGTAAGTTTTGAAATTCGCCACCAGCTTACTCTGCCTGCTCTAGTGCACCTGCCTCCAAGGCACTCCTGGGCAGCTGCCCCTGTCCTGCAGAGCCTCTGCCTGGAAGAGATGCTCCTTGTTCATTTCTCTTTCCTCCTTCTGCCTCCCAGAGCCCCTAAGCACAAAGCTGGGACAAGACACTGTCAGCTCCTGGCTATCTCTGCTTTTCCAACAGGTCCAGCATATGAACCTTTAAGCTCCTTAAGGAAGGAGCTCCCCACTCTTGTCCTGCCTTCCTGACTCACCTGGCCCAGGCAGAGTTGGCTCTCAGACCAGCAGGATATTGTCCTCTCCTCCTCAGTCACTTTCAGTGCCTCAGTCAAGGCCAAGCAAATGGCCAAATGAATGCGCACTGTCCCTCCAGCCCACAGGCAGTTCCAGGATGCTGAGCTGTGCTGAGATGTGGTTCCCCAGCGGGCACATTGCTCTCTTCTGCTCCACCCACTCCAGCGCATCTCACGCAGACTTTCCAACCTCTCCAATCTGCTGACCTCAGCCCCAGCCTGGGACCACCTGGCATGCCACTGCGTGCAGCACAGTGTGGCCTGAGGAGAAGGAGGGCTATATGCCATGAGACCTCTGCTGTGTGCAAAAGGACTGGAATCTTCTCTCAACCAAACTCGAGTTCTATGTCTTTCCCCCTCCTCCCATCCTCTTTCTCTGCCCATTCTCCAGCAAACTGCTTTCTACTGGGGGTGGGGGGCTTCTGGCTTATGAATTCTCCTCCCTGTCCTCCCCCCTCCCACGCACACACACAATTTCTGCTTTTCTTCCCTTTGCCTGTGTTCAAGGGCCTCAAGATCCCTTGGGGGCAGGGGCTGGGGGCCTCTGAGTGCCTCAGGAGAATCCTAATCACACTGCAACAGCTGGAGCATGATTCCATTCTCAGCGATGCCTTCTGACATTTAATGAGTTAAGGAGCTAAATCCCCTTCATCCCAGAGTGGCTGAACTAGCTGCAGTGCTGGCTGCAGCACGAGCAGCGAGTGGGGGAGGGCCGGGACTAGCCATGCCTGGGTCTATACAGCAGTGTGCTCACATGTGCAAATCTGCATGTGTGCAAAGCAGGTGCAGATAGAGGTGCCAGTGAGCACAGGTTAGTGCACAAGGACATGACCCACCAGGGGCCACCCAGGTGGAGACCAGCCACCTACCTCCTCCAAACAGCCAGCACGCTCATCACGGAGCCCAGGACAAGGAGGGCTGAGATGGTCACCACAGTGATGACAACTGCAGGGCTCTGGTCCCTGGACTCTGAGGTAGCTGGGAGGAAAAGCACAAGGTTGAGACAGGCAGGGGACCAGGCTCCTGGGCAAGCCCGAGGACAGATTCCTGTTCTCACCTCATAGCAGGATTCCCACAGCACCTGTGCCTCCCAGCAGCACAGGGACCAAGGCAGCCCACTGACCACAGTGGCACCTGGAGTCCCAAGAGTTTCCTCTGCTCCCAGAGCAGGGCACCTCCACCATAGCCCAGCTCCAAGAGAGAGGAGCAGGAAACCAGGCAGGTGGGGCCAGGCCTCTATTTATGCCTTTCAGATGGGCAATGAGAGACTTAAAGAGAGGGGTCTAGAAGACCCTAGGCCTTCAGCCCCACCTATCCACCCATCCATCCATCCAACATACGTGCCAAGCTGGCACTAGTACTGGGGAGACAGCAACGAACGAGCCAGAGTCCTTGTCCTGGAGGAGTACAAGGACCCGTGGGGGAGACAGAAACAAAAACCTTAACTGTAGAATGAAAATAGAAACAGAGAAATGAGCAGAGCTGAGCAGAGGCACAGTAACTTCTTCCCAAGGCCAGGGAGGAAGGCTTCCCAGAAGAGGGGTCATCCAAACTGGACCTGGAGGATTGACAGGTTTTTGCTGACACTTAGATGCACATGCTAGGTCTGGAAAATGGCAAGTCATCCCGCGTGGCTGGAAAACAGACTGCATGGAGGCAGAGAATGGCCAGAGGGCAGGAAGATGAGGGCACTGGAGGGGACAGAACCCGGAGGGCCTTGAGTGCTACACTAAGGAGTATGAACTTCATCCTGAGGGTCACAGGGAGCCAGGGAGCAGTAGATACTTCCTTCCTGAGCAGAAAAGGAATGAGGGCTTCTGCTGAGCTGGCGGTGAGGATGGAGGGGAGGTGCTTGAGAGAGGTGAAGGTTCGGAGTCACTATTAAAAATGGGGAAAGTACTGGTGGCCCTGAAGATTCCAGTAAGATTGGAAAAGTCCGCCACTGCAGGCAGCCTTAGCATGGGACAGGAGGATGGCCGAAGTGCTGGGACTGACAGGGCAGGTGCAGCCAGACATCCAGGGAACGAGGGCTGGCAGAGCCGGTGACTGTTCCTGATGGGAGAATCTGCAGTGGCTGTGTAGGGACAGTGTGGGGCCAGGAGGGGCTGAGGGCCTGGGAGATGAGGTAGGATCCAGAGAGCTGCCTTTGGGATGTCACAGAGCAAGTGAGGAAGGACAGAAGAAGAAGGGAAAGTTAGATGCCAAGGAGGCCATGGAACCAGGAGGGCCAAAGTGGCCACCATGGTGATGACAACTGGAGGGATTTCAAAGCCCTTGGCTCCACAGAGGCAGAGGACAGGAAACAGGGTCTGGCTGGTGGCAGAAGGGGAGAGGAGCTGCCCAAATGTGTCTGAAACGAGGCATCTATTTTTTTTTTTTTTTTAAAGATGACCGATAAGGGGCTGGCCCGGTGGCGCACTGCTATAGTGTGCCGCTTGGGAGCGCGGCGGCACTCCCGCCGAGGGTTCGGATCCCACATACAGACCGGTTCCCGCTCACTGGCTGAGCGAGGTGCGGGCGCAACACCGAGGGTTGCGATCCCGTTGCCGGTCCCGGTCCAGTACGGGCGCGACACTGAGGGTTGCGATCCTGTTGCCGGTCCCCGGTCCGGTACGGGCGCGACACTGAGGGTTGCGATCCTGTTGCCGGTCCCCGGTCCGGTACGGGCGCGACACTGAGGGTTGCGATCCTGTTGCCGGTCCCCGGTCCGGTACGGGCGCGACACTGAGGGTTGCGATCCTGTTGCCGGTCCCCGGTCCGGTACGGGCGCGACACTGAGGGTTGCGATCCTGTTGCCGGTCCCCGGTCCGGTACGGGCGCGACACTGAGGGTTGCGATCCTGTTGCCGGTCCCCGGTCCGGTACGGGCGCGACACTGAGGGTTGCGATCCTGTTGCCGGTCCCCGGTCCGGTACGGGCGCGACACTGAGGGTTGCGATCCGTTGCCGGTCATGAAAAAAAGACAAAAAAAGGGAAAAAAAAAAAAAAAAAAGATGACCGATAAGGGGATCTTAACCCGTGACCTTGGTGTTGTCAGCACCACGCTCTCCCAAGTGAGCCACAGGCCGGCCCTGAAATGAGGCATCTATGTGTGCACAGAAGTGGGGGATGAGATAAAGACGGTTGTGGTGGGCAGCCTCTGAGATGGCCCTCCCGGGTCCCATCTCCTGGTGTCATTCCCCCTGAGTGTGGGCTGGACCTACTGACTCACTTCTGGTGAATACTACATGGCAAAAGTGATGGATGCCACTTCCAAGATTAGATCACAAGAGACGGCAGCTTCTGTCTTGGGTGCCCTCTCGCTCTCCCACCTGCTCACAGTCTCTGAAAGAGTCTAGTTGCTGTGCTGAGTAGCCCTATGGAGAGGCGTGTGGAGCAAGCCACAGCATGCCTCCAGCAATCGTCAGGGGGACCTGAGCAGGGAGGCACGTTCCCCTCCAGGCGAGCCCTGGATGACCACTGACATGGGTTGAATGTCTGTCTGCTCCAAAGCTCACGTGGAAGACTGGTCCCCAATGCAGCAGTGTTGAAAGGTGGGTCCTTCAGGAGGTGACTGGATCATGAGGGCCCTGTCCTCATGAATGGATTAACCCGGTAATGGGTTAATGGCTTAATGGGTTATCATAGCTGTGGACTGGTGGCTTCATAAAGACAGCAAGTGAGTACACTAACAAATGCTCTCATCCAGCCCATTATGTGCTACCCTGCATTGCCACGGGACTCTATACAGAGTCCCCACCAAGAAGGCCCTCAACAGATGCACCCCCTCGAGGTTGGACGCCCTGGCTTCCAAAACTGTAAGAAATTTCATTTATTTACAAATCATGCAGTTTCAGGTATTCTGTTATGAGCAACAGAATGGACTAATACAACCGCAGAGAACACCTTGACTGCAGCCATGGGACAGACCCTGAGCTGATGGCACCTAGCTAGGAGGCACCCATATTCCTGACCCACAGAAACTATGAGATAATAAATGTTTGTTGTTTTTAGCTGCTAAATTTTGGGGTAATTTGTACATAGCAATAGATAACTAATTCAGTGGTGAAGATGACTCTTCATCAAGGTCCTGATTTGGGGACACAGCTCACTGGGAAAAGTGCTCTGCAGATTGGGAGAACCATTCCCCCATAGCAGGGCCACGGCCAGAGAGGCTGGGCATCTGAGCAGTCTCTACTGACTGAGAGGCACCAGATGAATGGAAATCATCAGCCCTTCTCAGCCCCCAGGCCCCAGCTGCTGCCCCCACCATGCTCCCTCCAGCCAAACCCACGAGCCTTTGTTCAGATGGCTTCCTCAACCCCAAATGCCTTCCCTGCCCCTCTCCACTTATTCAGATGTTCCCCAGCCTTCAAGACGTAGCTCTAATCTCCTCTTTCCAGCACCTGGCCGAGGGCTGGCACCAACAGGCAATCGAGCAAGAGTGCTGCCTTTCTTTCCAGAACTCCAGCTCCCTCAACATTTTATCTTCATTTCCCTTTGGGCTCAGAGTTTGTCCTATCTTGGATTAGAGTCATGTAGCAGGTTGGAAAGAATTATTAACTTGACAGCTGGTGCCAGAATGCCTCTTAGGAGGAACTGCCTTTGTTCAGGAAAATACTTTGATGAGCTGCTCCGGGTAGATAGAGGTGAGGTCTGCAGGGCTGGGTTAGCAGCAGGCAGAACGACAAGAGAGAACTAACCTGCTCTGCATGCACCGTGAGAGGGAGTTGGGGGTGGGTGGGGAAAAGGAGGAACCAGGGGAGGGGAGTGAGGGGGGTGGATAGCACAATACCATGGAGAAGTCGGGGATGGTTTAAGATCAGATAGCTAATGTTCGACTTTTGTTTTGTTTTTATGACAGTTTTATCGAGATATAATTTGCATACCATACAATTCTCATGTTGTTTTGTTTATTGCTGCAGTGCAACCCCCATCCTGACCCCTAACCTTCTGGGAAGCCTTTTTCACACTCTAAGACCTAGTGGGGAAAGGCACAGTGCACCAAGTTTGGGTCTATATCACGGCAGAGAGAAAGAACCAGAATGGGAAAAAAAATTTAGTGGTCGCACCAACAGGTGACTATGACACTCTATAAACTCTTCCCAAGAAAGTGTTGAGAATCTCAGTGAGGGCACAGGATGTTTCTACAAGACATCGGATAGGTGCTAAGAGGCAGGGAGACACCAGCTGAGACATGGGTCGTAGTGGCTCATGAACCCGTCTCCTGTGAGCTTCTCCAGGACAGGGACCCAACCCAATCTAATTCATGTCAGTGAATAGGCATTCATTGGTGGATTCCAAGTTCATTAATTAATTAGGCTGTAATTAAACTGTTCTGCAGGCTCCCTTAATTGCACAGATAATTCTCCCCCTCTATCTGTCTCTCTGCCTCAGCCCCATCCATGTTCTCTGCCCAGGTCCCTGGCCACTTGTACACACCACTTACCTTCTCCGGGGGTCTGCACTTCGATGCTGGGGTTGAAGCTCTGGGCCTCCCAGGAGGGCCCCGGGGAAGCCGCCCGGATCTGAAAGACGTAGCGGGTAGCTGGCTTCAGGTTGGTGACGGTGACTGCAGGCGCCCCTGTCTTCACTGTGGAGTATGTCTGCTCACTCTGACCCTGGAGAGGGATGGAGAAGTGAGGCCCAGAGCCAGAGCTAATCCCATTGTCCTGGGAGAAGGACAGGAGAAAAGGAGCAGGAGGCAGGAGAGGTGCCCTTAGGTGAATGTGGGTTGCGTGGGAGAGCCTGACCCAATCATCCTTGGGGACTCCAGAGATTTCTTCCACAGGATCCCAGCCCTTCTCTCCACCACAAGTTCCCACCCCACACTCGGTGGTACTTGCAGCTGAGAACAGCCCCACCTCTGCATATGAGACACTGCAGAGAAGACACTAGATCCTCCCTTTCAGGGACTGCAGGATGACAGCCAGCAGGGCCTGGCAGTCCAGGGGGGAGCTGGGCCAGTGCCCTAGCAGTCCTGATGCCTCAGAGAAAAGAATACAAAAATGAGCCCCAACACCTGCCCCCTGATGGCTCATGAGGCTGTTCCTTCCCCTTGTCACCTGATTTCCACAACTGTCCCTGCAGCTATTATCTTGCTTTTTTGTTCTGCTTCACAGATAAGGAAACTAAGCTCTGAGAGGTAAAAATGTACCCATAACAGCCAACACTGATGAGTGCCTGTCCTGCCGGCTCTAGTGCTACCCTTTACCAGCTCTACCTCCTAGGAACTTCACAGCAGCCCTGAGGAGTCAGCGTTTCTATCTCTTTTTATAGTGAGGTTCACATGAAGGAAGTAACGTCCCTTGAAGTAACACCTTCTGTGTCCCTGCAGGTCCTGCTGTTTGTTCCATATCATGCTGCACCTGACTCTACCCCAATACCTCTGATAATGGCAGGTGCTAGAGATGCTCCTCCCGTCATTTCATCTCTGCCCACGCTGAGTTAGAGCCCCTGCCACAGCCACCACCCCCAGAGGGGCAACCCCACATCCTGTGGCCCCAGTTCTTTGGCCATGGCACACAGGAATCAGGGCAGACTTTGACCCAAGCTGGGCCAATCAGAATCTCCCATCCAGGCATTTGAACAATCTTCTGAAAGACAGTGGTGATGGCTGGAGGACCTATGAGCTGGGGCAGGCTGGGGGTGGGGAGGAGTGGGGTTAAGGCTGCAGCGACATGCGGTGAGCAAGCCCCTCTGCAGAGCAAGCTGGCTGGTGTGCAGGCAGAAGTGGAGATGAGAAGCACTGTGGCTCCAGGGAGGAGCTGCCTGACATCTGTCCAGGCCTATTGACCCAGCAGTACTTCCAGTCCGTGAGCTCCCTGAGATTTCCCTGAAGCCTTTCAGATATAGCCCCTTTTTGTAATTGTTGCTCTTTCTGAGGGATTTTGTTCCCAGCAAATTCACACTCCCTGACTAGGGACCTGGGAACATCCACCAGCTCATCCTTTAGACTCTTGCCTATGCTCTGATCCCTAAGTGTGAGTTCAGTGAGTCTTTTCTAAGTGCCTGCTGCATACCTAGCTTTTTCCCAGTGTCCTTCGCTGCTGTCTCCTAACCATCAGTGTTCTGGGCTGGTGGGTCGGCTCAGTTGGTTAGAGCATGGTGTTGTAACACCAAGGTCAAGGGTTCAGATCCCTGTACCAGCCACCAGAAAAAAAAAATTTTTTTTTTAATAAAAAAATTAATTAATTAATTAATTAAATTTTAAAAATCAAAGTTCTTCGGGGCTCTGACCTGGCCACTCTTCTCATGCATATTCCCATCCTAGGTCATCTGCTCTGGTCCCCTGGCTTCAGCTACCACATCTATGCTGAAGGCCCCCAAACTCTCTCTCTCTCTCCAGCCCAGGCCTTTTCCTTGAGCATCAGACCTGCAAGTCCCCCTGGATGTCCCACGAGTCCCCTGAATGCTACATGAACAAAACCAAGCTCACTGTCCTGCCCCAAGCCTGCTCCTCCTCCTCAGTGGTCCTCCTTCTCTGCCAGCACACCCTGTCCTCTGGGACACCCAAGTCATACACCCCGCAGTGACTCAGGATTCCCTATTCAGTCCCGAAACTCACAGCTCTCAGCAGACTTCTAGTATTCAAAAACTATTATCTGATTCAGCAAAGAAGTCCCTTGTGTCACTGAGGAGTGAATGAAGTTCTGACACATGTAGTGCTGAAGCTGAAAGAGGTTTCACTTTAATGAATATAGTTTGCACCCAGGTGAGAAACAGTTTAATGGTAGATTACGTATCAGATTTAAAGACAATAAATTTATGGGGAAAATAGATAGCAGATTGACATGAAACTCCATTTGTCAAATCATGACTGAACTGCAACCATAGATTGACAATGGATACAAGAGATAAGCAAATATCAGTAGAAGTATCCTACAGGAATAAATTGGCTATATGAAGTTTACAATAAAGAGTATTGCATATGTATTATTATTATTGTAAATGATGTGTTATACATCTTTCATATCAGTAAAATTATAATAATGCATAAACTTATTGTTCTGAAAGCTGGTGGTTAAACATTTACCAGCACACCACCAGACCTAGCCATGTGCTCCCAGGGGCATACATTTTCGTAAAATTCGAAACAAAGTGATATTTCTGTGTTCTTTTTCTTTAAAAGGCTTCAGCAGGGCCGGCCCGGTGGCGCACTGGAGAGTGTGCCGCTTGGGAGCGTGGTGGTGCTCCCGCCGAGGGTTCGGATCCCATGTGGAGACCGGTTCCCGCTCACTGGCTGACAGTGGTGTGGGCGCAATACCGAGGGTTGCGATCCCGTTGCCGGTCCCCGGTACGGGCGCGACACCGCGGGTTGTGATCCCGTTACCGGTCAGTAAAAAAAAAGACAAAAAGGAATAAAAAAAAAAAAAGGCTTCAGCAAATGGCATGTATAAGATTCAGCCTCACAAAATCTGGACCAGCCCCAGAGAAAGCTCTTTGTCAACTGTAAACACGAGGCCAAAGTGGCGAAAATGGAGATGATTGGTGATAAATGCAGACTTGAGGGGAGAGCGTGGAGCCCGGGGTGTGGAGGGGACAGGAAGAAAGGAGAAACTCAAGCCTGGGGGCCAGTTAGGGGACTGGTGGATATGTTCAGAAAGAAAGGGCGTTTGCTGGAAGGAAGGCCTGAAGAAGCAGCAGCCCAGCAGGCAGGCGAGGGCAGGCTCCAGGTCTCTCCCAGACCCGGACTCACCTTCTCGTAGTATCGGATCTCGTACTCCGTGCCGTTCGCCCCAGGGGCTCCAGCGGGGATGGGCTCCCGCCACGACAGGGACACGCTCTGGGGCTCCACCCGGTCCCTGCGGATCTCATCCTCTTCCCAGGGCCCTGAAATTAGGTAACGTGCGATTCTCCACCTGGGCAGGGCTAGGGGGGGCGGGGAGAGGGGCTGGAAGGGAGGGGCTAAGGAAGCTGAGGGGTGTGACCAAAGGGGATGTGGGGCGGGGCTAGGGAATGTCTGAAGGGCGTGACCAAGGCTGCAGGGGGCGGGGCTAGGGAGCCTGTGGGGCGGGGCCCTGGTGGCTGTGGGGCGGAGCTAGCGAAGCCTGAAGGGTGTGGCCAAAGGGGCAGAGTCTGTGTGAGACCAGAGAGAAGTGAGGCCCCTCTCCCCCCACGGCCCTCTCCCTCATTGCCTCCTAGTGGGAAAAGGACCGACCTCCTGCTGCTTGACTACTCCCTACACCCCAGCTTCCCTCGTGATGGTTGGTTCTAATTCCCCAGGCTCTTTCTATCCTTTATGTGGTTTGGAGACATACGAGAGCACTTAGAGGCTAGGAGACCAATTAATGGTATGGTCAAGAGGTAATACACTCAAAAAAGTAGAAATAGAAGGAAATTACCCCAACATAATAAAGGCCATGTTTGAAAAGCCCACAGTGAACATCATACTCAAGAGGGAAAGACTGGAAGCCTCCCCTCTAAAATCAGGAAAAAGGCAAGGATGCTCCCTCTCACCACTTCTATTCATCATAATGCTGGAAATTCTAGACAGAGCAATTAGGCAAGACAAAGAAACAAAAGGCATCCAAATTGGAAAGGAAGAAGCAAATGTATCTCTGTTCACAGGTGGTATGATCTTACATGTAGAAAACCCTAAAGATTCCACAAAAAAACGTTTAAAACTAATAAACAAATACAGTAAAATTGTAGGACACAAAACCAACACACAAAAATCAATTGTGTTTCTATACATTAACCATGAACAATTCAAAAAGGAAACCAAGAAAACAATCCTATTAACAATAGCATCAAAAAGAAATAAAGTTAGCCAAAGAGGCTAAAGACTTGTACACTGAAAACTATAAAACATTGCCAAAAGAAACTGAAAACAAATATATGGAAAGACACCCTGTGTTCATGGAGTAGAACACTAATATTGTTAAAATGTCCATATTACCAAAAGTGATTTACAGATTCAATGCAATCCTTATGAAAATTCCAGTGGCACTTTTGCAAAAACAGGAAAGACAAGCCCTAAAAATTGTATGAAATCTCAAAGGACCATGAATAGCCAACATCATCTTGGGAAAGAAAAACAAAGCTGGGGGCCTCACACTTCCTGACTTCAAAACATATTACAAAGCTACAGTAATCAAAACAGTATGGTACAGACACATAGACCAATGGAACAAAATAGAGAATCCAGAAATAAACCTTCACATACATGGTCAAATGATCTTCCTCAAGAGTACTATGGGGAAAAGATGGTCTCTTTACCAAATCATGCTGGGAAAAGTGGATATTCACATGCAAAAGAATGAAGTTGCACCCTCACTTTACACCACAAACAAAAATGAACTCAGAATGGATTAAAGACTTGAACATAAGACCTGAAACTATAAAACTCCTAGAAGAAAATACAAAGGAAAAGCTTCATGAGATTGATTCGGAAATAATTTCTTCAATATGACACCAAAAGCACAGGCAACAAAAACAAAAATAGACAAATGAAACTTCATCAAACTTAAAAACTTCTACACAGCAAAGGAAACAATAAACAGAATGAAAAGGTAAACTACAGAATGTGAGAAAATATTTTCTAATCATATATCTAAGGAGTTAATATCCAGAATATATAAATAAGTCCTACAACTCAATTACCAACAACAAATAACCAAATTTTAAAAATGGACAAAAGACTTGAGTAGACATTTCTCTAAAAAAAGATACACAAATGGCCAACAAATATATGAAAAGAGGTTCAACATCACTAATCATTAGAGAAATGCAAATCAAAACTACAATGGGATACCACCTAACAACCGTTAGGATGATCACTATTAAAACAAAACAAAACAGAAAATAACAAGTGTTGGTGAGGATGTAGAGAAATTGCAACATTTGTACACTGTTGGAAGGAATGCAAAATGGTGCAGACACTATGGAAAACAGTATGGAATTTCCTCAAAAAATAAAAAGTAGAATTACCATATTGTTTTAGTCTGTTTTGTGTTGCTATAACAGAAATACCTGAGACTGGATAATTTATAAAGAAGAGAGGTTTATTTGGCTTACTATTCTGGGACAGCTGCATCTGGCATGGGCCTCAGACTGCTTCTACTCATGGTGGAAAGTGGCAGGCAGCCAGTGAGTATGAGCAGATCACATGGCGAGAGGAAGCAAGAGAGAGGAGGTGCCAGGGTCTTTTTAAACAACCAGCTCTCACGGGAACTAATAGAGCGAGAACTCACTCATTAATCTCCCCTCCCCCAGGGAGAGCATTAATCCATTCATGAAGGATCCGTCCCCCATGACTCAATCAGTTTCCAACACTGCCACATTGGAGATCAAATTTCCACATGAGTTTTGGAGGGGACAATAGGTCCAAACTCCATCACATATGATCCAGCAATCCTGCTTCTGGGTGTCTATCCAAAAGAACTGAAAACGTCTTGAAGAGATATTTGCTCACCCATGTTTGTTGCAGCATTATTCACAATAGCCAAGAGGCAGAAGCAATCTAAATGACCATCAATGGATGAATGGATAAAGAAAATGTATATACAGACAATGGTATATTATTCAACCCTTAAAAAGAAAGAAATCCTGTCATATTCTATATCATGGATGAACCTTGACATTACGCTAAGTGAAATAAGCCAGTCACAAAAAGACAAATACTGCATGATTCCACTTATAAGAAGTATCTAAAGTAGTCAAACTCTTTGAAATGGAAAGTAGAATGGCGGTTTTCAGGGGAAGCGGGGAGGGAGGAAAGGTGAGTTGTTCCATGGGTATAGAGCTTCAGTTTTGCAAGATGAAAAAGTTCTAGAGACCTGTTACACAATGAGCATATAGTTAACCCTAGTGTACTGTACACTTAAAATTGGTTAATATGGTAAATTTTATGTTGTGTTTTTTACTATGATAAAAAAAATATATCGCGCACAGGTCACAACCCAAAGTAAGTAAGTCATAATCTCTGTGGGGTGGGGCTCAGGCATTAGTATTTTTTTTTAAGGCTTCTTAGTGTCTCCAGTGTGCAGACAACTTCTAACTGTAGTCTTATGTGAGCTAAGAAATCATTTTAGATAAAATCAATTGGGTTGAGGTTTACTGTTACTTGCAGCTGAAAGCCTCACAACCAAACCAAAGGGCAATTCACACATATTAATATTATTTTTTGGCAAATACCAGCTATCTCCTTATTCAAGAACAAGTAAATAGAAAACACCAAGAAACTGGGCATATAAAAAATATTTCAGAATAAGGGAACAGTAACATTACTCTGAAGACTCAGGAGGAGCAGATCTTTAAAAGTGATTTAGTATGACAGTAGAGGAACAAGCAAGCATACTGTTGGCATCTCCAAGAACGAGAAAGTAAACACAGCCTCCACCAAATAGGTGCATAAGGCCATGAAGAAAAAACAGGTGGAGAAGAAAAAGAAAAAAGATGAGATGAGATGAAAGTGGAGAAGGTGAGAAAGGCTTGTGGGGCTCTAACTGTAGTCTTATGTGAGCTAAGAAATCATTTTAGATAAAATCAATTGGGTTGAGATTTATTGTTACTTGCAGCTGAAAGCCTCACAACCAAACCGAAGGGCAATTCACACATATTATTATTATTTTTTGGCAAATACCAGCTATCTCCTTATTCAAGAACAAGTAAATAGAAAACACCAAGAAACTGGGCATATAAAAAATATTTCAGAATAAGGGAACAGTAACATTACTCTGAAGACTCAGGAGGAGCAGATCTTTAAAAGTGATTTAGTATGACAGTAGAGGAACAAGCAAGCATACTGTTGGCATCTCCAAGAACGAGAAAGTAAACACAGCCTCCACCAAATAGGTGCATAAGGCCATGAAGAAAAAACAGGTGAAGAAGAAAAAGAAAAAAGATGAGATGAGATGAAAGTGGAGAAGGTGAGAAAGGCTTGTGGGGAAACTAAAAGTGCATGAGCAAATTTGAAATATTTAAAAGAAAATTCATTACAAAGATCCTTAACAAAATCACAAGCAAAATGGGAGCTTACACCTCTCTGAGTTTTTGGAACACCAAGTAGAAAATAAGAAGAAAATACAAGAGTTGAATGATATATTATATCTAAGACATATAGATGGTCCCCAACTTCTGATGGTTTGACTTTATGATCGTGCAAAAGTGATATAACCATTGTTTTTCACTTTAGTACAGTAGTCAATAAATTACATGAGACATTTCAATACTTTATTACAAAAGAGGCTTTGTGTTAGATGGTTTTTCCTAGCTGTGGGCTAGGAAGTGTTCTAAGCACGTTTCAGGTAGGCTAGGCTAAGCTACGATGTTCAGTACGTTAGGTGTAGTAAATGCATTTTCAACTTACAATATTTCAACTTATGGGTTTATCGGAACATAACCCTATCATAAGTCAAGGAGCATCCGTGTGTGTGTGTGTGTGTGTGTGTGTGTGTACATATACAGGGGAGGAGAGACAGAACTACATTACAAAATAACCCACATTGTTTTATTTATTTATTTATTTAGGTGGTTGGCCAGTAAAGGGATCTGAACCCTTCACCTTGGTTTTACAAGGCTGCACTCTAAACAAATGAGCCAACCAGCCAGCCCGATGAAGACTGTTTTAACGTAGCCATGAAATAGTTAAAATTTTTACCATACCTTATAACACAAAGAAAGCCTCAATAGTTATTTCTTTTTTTAAAAAAAAAGAGTAAAAATTACACAACCTCTTTCTCTAACTATGGAGCAGTAAAATTAGAAACAAAAAGATAAACAAAATAAAAGCAAGTCATCTGGAAATGAAAACACATCCCCTAAAATAATTCACATCAAAGCTACAATATTAGAAGAAAACATAGGTATAACTCTTCATGACCTTGGATTAAGCAATGGCTTTTCAGAGATGATACCTAAAGCACAGGCGACCAAAGAAAAAAGAGATAAATTAGACTTCATCAAAATTATAAGCTTTTGTGGTTCAAAGGACATCTCCAAGAAAGTGAAAGACAACCCACAGAGTGGGAGAAGATATTTGAAAATCATGTGAATATATCTAATATTGCTTGTATGGATTGAATTGTGTCCACCAAAAAAGATATGTTGAAGTCCTGACCCACAGTACCACAGAATGTGATCTTATTTTGAAACAGGGACTTTACAGATGTAATCAAGTTAAAACGAGGTCATTCAGGTGGGCCATAACCTAATATGACTTATGTCTTCACAAAAAGGAGAAATTTGAACACCAAACTGTCTCTGTGTTCTATGTTTGTCTATGTCGTGCATAGGAAGATGTGAAGACACAGGGAGAAGACAGTCATGTGACTGGAGTTATGCAGCTACAAGCCAAGGAATGGCAAAGATTGCCAGCAGACACCAGAGACTAAGAGAGACAAGGAAGGATTCTCCCCTAGAACCATCAGAGAGAGCATGGCCCTGCTGACACCATGATTTCAGACTTCCAGCCTCCAGAACCATGAGACAATACATTTCTTTTGTTTTAAACCACCCAGTTTTTGACACCTTGTTATAGCAGCCCTAGGAAACTAATACAAGGGTCTGGTATCCAGGAAAAAATACACACACAGACACACATATATATATAAACTCATATCTTAGTGACAAAAAGAAAACTCAGCACATGAACAGGTGTTCAACATCATTAGTCATTAGGGAAATGAAAATCAAAACCACAATGAGATACAACTTCACATTCACTAGGATGGCTATAGTCGAAAAGACAAGTAATAACAAGTGCTGGTGAGGATGTGGAGAAACTGGAACCCTTGTACATTGCTGGTAGGAATGTAAAATGGTATGCTGCTTTGGAAAACAGGCAATTCCTCCCAAAGTTAGGCAGTTCCTCAAAAAGTTTAAAAAGTTACCATGTTATTAGCTAGCTTAGGCTACCATAACAACTACAGACTGGGTGGCTTAAACAAGAAAAATGCATTTTCTTACAATTCTGGAGGCTAGAAGTCTAAGATCAAGATGCCATAAGATTTGTATTCTGGTGAGGGTTCTCTTCCTGACTTGCAGACGGTCACTTTCTCGCTGTGTCCTCACGTGGCCTTTCCTCCGTGCACATGTGAACAGAAAGCTAGCAAGCTGTGGTGTCTCCTCCTTTTCTCATAAGGACACCAGTCCTATTGGATTAGGGCCCACCCTTATGACCTCACTTAACCTTAATTACCCTCTTATAGGCACTACCTCCATATACAGTAATGCTGGGGTTTAGGGTTTCAACATCTGAATTTGGGGGTGGGGGGGACATGATTTAGTCCATAGCCGTGTGATTTAGCAATTACACTGCTGGGTATATACCCAAGAGAACTAAAAACATATGTTCATACAAAAACTAACATATGAATATTCATAGCAGCACTAGTCATAATGGACAAAATATAGAAACAACTATTGGGTATTTAAACTGTTCCATCAACTGATGAGTGGATAAACAAAATTGTGGTATATCCATGCAATGGAATATTATTTGACCATAAAAAGGAATGAAGTACTGATACATGTTACAACATGGATGAACCTTAAAAACATTACACTAAATGGAAGAAGCAAACATGAAAGTTCACATACTATATTATTCCATGTATCAAAATACCCAGAAGAGGCACATCCATAGAAATGGAATACACATTAGTGTTTAATTTTGGCTGGAAGGGGTGGAAGGTATGGGGAGTGAATGATAATGGGTTTCCTTTTGGGGGGATGAAAATGTTCTAGAATTAGCACTGGTTGCACAACCACGTGAATATATGAAAAACCACTGAATTGTACCCTTTAAAAGGGTGAATTTTATGAATTTTATGAAGTATACCTCAAAAAAAGAAACCCTACAATACTAACAATGTGATAATATTTTGTATAAAAATGTATTGGATATAAGCAAAGCTATACTCAGAGGAAAATTCATAGGTTTAAAAAATTAAAACAAAAAAATAACTAAGCACTGTACTCACCTAAAAAACACTTTAGAATAAAAAAGAAAAAAATAGGGCCGGCCTGTGGCTCACTCGGGAGAGTGTGTTGCCCATAACACCAAGGCCACAGGTTCGGATCCCATATAGGGATGGCCGGTTAGCTCACTGGGCGCGGTGCAGACAACACCAAGTCAAGGGTTAAGATCCCTTTACTGGTCATCTTTAAAAAAAAAAAAAAAGAAAAGAAAAAAAGAAAAGAAACAAAAAAAGTAAAAAACAAATTTTTTAAAAAGACCAGGAAAGGAGGATAGTATTAATAAAAATAAAGTGACAAGTGACAAAAGTAAAGAACAGTGGAATTGATAGATTCAAGGACTGATTCCTTGTCATAACCAATAAAATAAACTTCTGGCAAGGATAATTAAGAGAAAAGATATGTTGTGAGCCATCCCATGAAGAAAAAGAAAAACAAAGGAAAAAAGAGAAAAGAGAGACACAAACATACAACTCAAAGAGAAGGCTAACTCCAGATACTAAAGAAAGTTTTAAAGTATACATACCTAATAATAAATTAGAAAAAGATGATCAAAAGATTTTCAAAAAAGCATGAATTAATAAAACTGATTCAAGAAGAAATTACAGAAAAGATTGAAAATATCATCAAACTTCCCCCCCTCAAAAGGTGCAGGGCCCAGATAGCCTCTCGGGCAGTTTTTCATGCCTTCGAGGAATACATAATTATGCTATTTAAACTGTTTCAGAGCAGAGAAACAGAAGAAATTCTTCCTGATGTCTTTCCAAAGCCAGCATTACCATAGCCAAAACTTGACTAGGAACAATAAAAAACACTAGACTAATCTCTCTTACAAATGTAGATGGAAAAATCTTAAGATATAAGAAATGAACTCAGCAAAATTAAAAGAATAATATACTCATATCCAGCAGGGTATAATCCAGAAAGGCAGAGAGTTCACAATGAAAAATCCATTAGCAGAATTCATCATACTGACAGGTATGCTTAAGACAGCATTTTATAAAATTAACATCCATTCCTGAGTTTGAAAAAAAGTTCAGTGAAAAGCAAAGGCATCACATAGCCTAGAGATTAAATGCTCAGGGCTTTGGTGGCAAACAGACCTGTGTTCAGTAACTGGTCTCTCTAGGCCTCTCCAACCTGTTTCATCATTTGAAAGGTGAGTATAAGGGCTGGCCCATTAGCTCGGTTGGTTAGAGCACGTTGTTCTAACACCAAGGTCAAGGGTTCAGATCCCCATACTACCAGCCACCAAAAAAGAAAAAGAAAGAAAAAGAAGATGAATATCAATGAATTAATGTAAAAAATCATGTTGCACAGTGTCAAACACAGAGCAGCATTCAATCAGTGGGAGATTCATATTTTCACTAATAAAACGGAAATAGAAGAGTATGTCCTTTATATGATTTTTAAATCCATATGTATCAAAACAAGTTAAGATTGTTAATAAGAAATGCCAAATAAGAACAGTTATTACATATATTGTACAAAAGGGATTTTATAGTAGATAGTTAGAGATTTGGATATAGAGATAGAGACAGAAAAAAAGTCTGGAAGTATATACACCAGGATATTAATAGTTACTCATGTCTGGGTGATAGAAATATGGCTTTTTTTCCTCTTTCTAAACTCAATTTTTCAAAAACGTAAATGCAATAATTAGTGTTTTTCTATAATATTTCTCTTAGAAAAAAGGCGGTATGAAAACATAGTAGAGATCATAAAGAACAGAACTGTTTTTCCAGAAAACCAAATAGGGAAATCTCTCCCAAAAGGCAGAAGAATTAAGAGCTAAAAATGATAAAGGAAGAGACAAGATTGGAGAATCAGAAAATGATGTACAACCTAAAGCTTAGAGATATTCTTAAGAGAGATATTGGAGTTATCAGAAGTTCTAATCAAAGAAATAGCTGAAGAAAACTTTTCCAGGAATAAAAAGTTGTGCAGATCAAAAGGTTTACTGTATTCCAGCCAAAGTCAATGAAAAGAAATTCATATTGGCTAAATTTTTTACTTTCATCAGTAGGTTAAGAAATTATTCAAACATCGTGTTGTATACATATAAATACCCACGTTATTTACAAAAGGATGAAAATAACGCTAGCCTCAGACTTCTCTGCGATGCAACTACCAGAAGACAGAGAAGTAGGGTCACACACCAATCATATCTCCTCAGCTACGAAAAGACTCAGAAACCACGCCACTCATTTATCTTTCTTGCAAAGGATACTTGAAAGATGACTTGAAGTTAAACCCCCGCTGAGAGACAAGTCAGAAGTAAACGTCAAGAATGAGGAAGGTGGAGTATAAAAAGGTTGTGAGTCTTCATTCATTTGTCTCATTTGCAGACGCAGAAAATTATTGGCCGGTGGATCCTATCGCCCCTACAGTCTGACTCTACATGCTTTCCCGCCCTTTTCCAGGACCAGGAAAGGGTGGCCGATGCAGCAGGGGGACACACGACAGGACGCCTCTTTCTGAGACAGAAGGGAACAAAGTATGATTCTGCTTCCTACTGACATTTTTGAAAAAGAAAGGCAAAAGATCTTGCACCTCTTTTTTCCTGGGAAATTAGAGGCGAGGCAAAGTGCAGAGCTGGGTGTGGGACGACGGCTTTCCGCGAGGTGACCAGCAGCAAGGGGAGCTCCCGCTGGCTCCTGCGGACTTACTGAAATGCTTTGGCAAGTAGCAAGGAGTCACCTGCATCCTCAGTCCCTCCCCGGGGACCTGGGGAAGGCGGCTGACTCTCGGTGGGGGACACTCCGTCTCCCGGAGAGATGCTGGGTGCTCGCACGGATGGCGGTTGATCTGGGGTGGGTGGCTGCGGCGGGGCTCCCGCTAGGACGGAGGGCCCGGGGAGCGCGGGTGCAGAGGAGCGGGGTTCTCCCGGGCGCGCGGGCGGCCTTACCCCCGG
>NW_007730430.1:181295-183191 GCF_000696425.1 Galeopterus variegatus
CCCTCCGCAGGGCAGCCAGGAGGGAGACTCACGGGTGCAGGAAGCCGAGGGCGGGTCGGTGGGCGAGCGCGCGTAGCTGTCCTGGCACACGCAGAACGTGGAGGCGTTTTCCAGGGCCCGGCTGTGCTCTGGGCACGGCGAGCAGAGGGGCCGCCGTGGGGACACCTTGTAAAACCCTGGGGGACAGGCTGCGGGGAGGGGCCGGTGAGAAGGAGTGGCTCCCCCACAGCTCCTCCCCCCACCCATTTCCTGCCTGCCCCCATTAGAGCGGGGTTTATCTCCTGGAATTGTGATAGGGAGAGAGGGGGAGGACTCAGGTGCTCCAGCCCTGCCCCACGAGGTGGCAAGGCAGCTCCTGAACACCCAGTATTACCTAGCCCTTAGTAAACGCTCAGTGTGGGCAGGGAACATTGAAATCTTTTACTTCTGTTAATTCATTTAATCCTGACAATGGCCTGTGAGGTGCGTACTTTATCCCCGTTTTAAAAATGAGGAAAGCAAGCCTCCTGGGAGAGGTTAAGCTGTCCAGCGTCCCACAGCTAGTGAGATTCCA
This sequence comes from Galeopterus variegatus, assembly GCF_000696425.1. Classification (NCBI taxonomy): domain Eukaryota; kingdom Metazoa; phylum Chordata; class Mammalia; order Dermoptera; family Cynocephalidae; genus Galeopterus; species Galeopterus variegatus. Next base: position 181,849 of record NW_007730430.1, read on the forward strand.
ACCCCAGCCAACTGGCTGCGCAACCACAGGGCGCTGACCTAATGCCCCCTGGAAGAAACTGAGCCAAACTTGGCAGTCCTGATGGGAGCAAGAGAGTAGAAGAGAGGTGCCTCCAGCGCTGGTCCACAGATACCCAGGGACAGACACACACACTCCCACTTACACAGAGACAAACACTGACACAAATACACACACACATTGTGGCCAAAGCTCTTCCCCTCCCCCACCGTCATTTGGAGTCAGTGTATCCTAAATGCCCAACTCACATCCTTGGTTCCAGTTTGAAAGTGGAGCCAGCCAGGTGGAGGGGGTGGAGAGAAAAGGGACAGTGAACATTCCCTGGGCCATGTGTCAGATCTGGCTGTAGTCTNGGTGGAGAGAAAAGGGACAGTGAACATTCCCTGGGCCATGTGTCAGATCTGGCTGTAGTCTTGACAGCTACTCAGTTACTTTGCTCCTCTGGCTTCCCTCAGCTCACCCAGAACAGGGGTTGTTAAGAGCACAGGCTTTTCTATCTGAACAACCCGGGTTTGTAGCTGAGTTGCACCACTTGTTTGCTGTGTGGCCTTGGGCATGTCTGTTGACCTCTCTGAGCCTTATGTAGAATACCTACTTCAAAAGGGTTGTTGGGGGATTAACTGAGTTGAAACGTGTAAACCGCTTAGCTGTACTGCTTTACGCAATAATGGTAGTAATTACTGTTCCTCCCTCACAGGCCTGAAGCAGAAACTGTTAAACACTCATTTTAAAAAATTTCTCACCAGCTGGGCTAGGGAGGAAAGCAGTGGCTCCTGGCCCCTCCTCTCTGAGCTTGGGTGGTTCCCTACCCCACCCCACCCCCTTTACTTTAGTTGGTGATGGAAGGCTGACTGCTCTCCAGATCCAAGAAGACATAGTACAGCAGAAGGGATGCAGACTAGCCCTCAGGAAGAACTGTCGGCCTGTCTGGAAGAAGAGGGGAGCAGGCTGAGGACTTCCATTGTCTGGAAGGCTTAGACTTGGGAGGGTCCTTCCTGCCTAGAGTCCTGGGCAACACAGCTTTGGTGAGGGCCTCAGCAGCCAGGAGCCTTCAGAAGTCTCTGCTTTCAGAACAAAGCGTGGGCCCAGTTAACACTGTGGTCTGGTGGGCAGAAGTGACCCAGGCTGGGACTTGGAAGGCTGGGATTCTAGTGTTAGCTAGACCACTCTTTGTGCCTCACTGGCCTCAAGAAACCATAAGTCAAGTGGAAACAATCACCATGGCCTTCCTCCCTTTGTTGTGAAAAAAGAGAGATGGTGAGGGACCCAGAGAGGCGATTGCAGGGTCCTCCAGCAATAGGGAAAGAATGCTGGAGGCTCCCTTC
>NW_007730430.1:183916-194425 GCF_000696425.1 Galeopterus variegatus
ACACTGAGGGTTGCGATCCGTTGCCGGACACGGAACAAAAAGACAAAAGACAAAAAAATAAGTCAAGTGGAAACAATCACCATGGCCTTCCTCCCTTTGTTGTGAAAAAAGAGAGATGGTGAGGAACCCAGAGAGGCGATTGCAGGGTCCTCCAGCAATAGGGAAAGAATGCTGGAGGCTCCCTTCCCCTGTGATAGGAGGGGGTCTGTTCTAGAGATGGGTGGTCCCAGCAGAGACAGCAGTAACCTCTCAGAGTCTGAGAGGCTCTGTTTAGAAGAGGTGTGTGTTGAACAGCAGACTCAGAAAGGGATTCCCAACAGCAACTGCCAGCCCCTCTCTTCCTCGAGGTCAGAGTCAGAATTTCAGAGGTCATCTAGTTCAGCTCCCACCTGCCTGGTCCTCCAGTAGCTCTCCTAGCAGTAGCCACAGTCTTTGTTCATACACATCATAATGGAGGATACCTTCTGAGGATACCTTTGCTGAACAACGCTGGCAGGGAGTGCTTCTTATGATGAGCCCAAATTAGCCTCCCCCTCATGCCACCCCATCACAGAGTCTCAGGGTGCCCTCAGAGAACATATTCTTGTGTCTCTTGGCTCCTAGGCAGTCCTACAGAGATTTGAAGATACAGGTTATATGCCCTGATCTGCCCCCTGCCCCAAGAGAAACCCCAATTCTTTCACTAATTCTTCTAGAGGCTAAGAGAGGGGAACAACTCAGGGTCACTAAAGAGAGAAACACAAAGAAGAAAATATTTTTGCTCTGTCCCCTCTTCCACAACCATCTGCCTTTAGAGAGGTGTCGGTACTTAGCTGCAGAAGATACATGGAAGGCCTTAACTTTCTGAATACAAATCTGACCATTTCACTTCCCTTCCTAAGACCCCCCCCACCAGAGTTCCCCACTGCCAATAACCCTACCCACACCACACTGAACTCTTCCTTTCACACCTTTGGGTCTTGTTCTATAATTTCTTAAATCCCTTTTCTCCTGGCAAACTTCTATACTTCTCCAAACCCCAGTTTGAATAACACCTCCCTTGTGAAGCTTTCCCTGAGATCCTCTCCTGCTCCCCGCTCCCCAAGGCAGAGCTGATGGCATTATAAGCGGCCTTTCTCTAGTCTCAGCTCAACACAATTCAGAAATGGAATTGAGTTCCTAAGTACCTCTCTCTCTCCCCCCAGAGTGTGAATCCAAACCTCCTCCAGCCCCTGATCCATTCATTCAACAAATATATATATATATATTTTTTGTCTTTTTCCATGTCCGGCAACGGATCGCAACCCTCAGTGTCACCCCCGTACCGGACCAGGACCAGCAATGGGATCGCAACCCTCAGTGTTGCTCCCGTGCCTCGCTCAGCCAGTGAGCGGGAGCCGGTCTGTATGTGGGATCCAAACCCTCGGGCGGGAGCGCCGCCGCGCTTCCCAAGCGGCGCACTATCCAGTGCGCCACCGGGCCGGCCCCTCAACAAATATTTTTGATCATTTACTATGAGCTAGGTGCTGTTGTAGGCTCTAAAAATATACAGCAATGAATAAAACAGGCAAGGATCTTGCTGTCCACTGGTACAGATGCCCTCCCTCCTACCTCCCAGGGAGAAGAGACATCAAAACCTATGAACACCTACATCCGCACCCATCTCCCTTCTCCTCCTTTCTTCCAGTCCTAGAAGAAGGGGTGAGCCTCCTTCTGTGGAAGGCCAGCCCCTGCATCTTCATTCTGTATACCTTCCCTTTTCATCCACAAAGACTGAATTCTATCAGTCCACTTCCCTCCACGTTCTCACACTGCTCCTCCTTTACGGGCTCTTTGCAGTGACATAACAAGGGGTCGGGGCAGTAAAAGCCCTCCATTTCAGATGCAGGCAATAAGGGCACTGACTACAGAGTATTTAAAAACAGTAATGGAACTGACTCAAAGTTGGCCTGCTTTTTATTAGCAACGCATGCCGGCAATTCTAATCCACATCAGTAGCAAAGTACTTCCTCCTGGGGCAGACCAGTCCCACCACCCCACACTTGATACCCCACTGCATCTTTCCCTTCAGCATGCAAAGGAATCCCTCCCATCTACAGCAAAAGTCTTCTCTCAACCCAATGTCTTCAGGATACTAGCTCTTCTCCTCGCCCTTCAAATCCAGGCTTCAAGACTCCCTGACTCCACCTCCTCAACGTCCTTCATCCCTCAACCTACTGCACCCCGGTGTCTCTCTCCATCACTCTGCTGAAACTGCTCTCAGCAAGGCCACCGAGTGGACATGTTCTAATCCTCGACTTACCCGACAGCTTACTAACACTGCGGATCACCCTCTCCTGGCCACCTCCGTCTCCCTCGGCTGTCGCGATACCACACGCTCCTAGTTCTCCTCCAATCTGACCAACCCCTCTCAGTCTCTTTGATGGGCTGTTTTTTCCTACTTCTTAAATATTGCTGTTCTGTGAGCATTCACTGTTGACCCTCTTGCTTTTTACCCCTCGCATTCTCCGTGGTCTGTCTCAATCACACCCACCACTTCAAGTAGTATCTCTGCGTTGCTGAGCTCCAGACCCACTTTCTAGCTACCTCCACTTGAACACACCATGGACACCATAAATTCGATGTGTGCACCTGCGTCCTGTGTTCTGTATCCCAGCAAGTGATTCCTCTGTCCATTGAGTTCCCAGCAGCATACAAGTCAAAGGGAAGTCCTTTCTCCTCCTGCATCCTATGGTCACCGAGTGTTGTGAATGCGAACACATGATCACACACATTCTCGCCTCTCAATGATCTCTGCTACTGCCTTAGTTCAGACCTAGTGCTCTTTTTCCTGGACTATTACACTATTTTCCTTCCTCATCTTCTGGCTTCTAATCCTTCCCTCTCCAATCCTGTCTGCAATTGCAGCTCAAATGATCTTTTGAAAATACAAATCTGAACACATCAGATGCCTGCTTCAAATCCTCCCCGTTGGTCTAAAGCATAAAATTTAAGCTCTTTATCCCAACTTTCAAGGCCCTTCATAATTTGCAATCCCCAGCCCCATCACTCTTCCCACCCTGACATGCCCTCTGCTTTAACCATGCTGACTTCCTTACCTAGCCCCAGCCATGCTATGTCCCTTTCTGTTTCCATGCTTCTACACACAATCCCTAAGCTCAGAATGCTCTCAGCTGTCTGGGGGAAAAAAGGTCTTCTTGCCTTCTGTGGGATGCCCTCTCCATCTTTAGATTGGGATCTTCCTTCATGCTTCCTTAGCTCTTGGTTGGTAGGTATCATACCCTATGTCAGCCACTCGTTCACCAAATGCATTTCCACTGAGCATCTACCATATGCCAGATCCTGTTATGGACACGGGGCTGCTGAGACTAAGACCCAAAGCCTGAGCTCAAGAAGTTCCTAGTCTAGTGGTGGAAACACATATAAGTAGATCACTGCAAACCATGGAGTAAGTACAGAAATAGAGGTTGCAATGAGTGCTGGAGAGCACAGAGGTGGATCCTAACCATATCTGGAGAGCTCAGGAAGGTCCCTGCCTCCCAGTCCCTTACTAAACCACACATTTCCCCAGGGAAGAGATGATGATATTATATACATATAATGAGCCCTCAATAAATGCAGCTGGTATGTCCTCAACTCGTATTGAATGGGCGATTGAACAAAGGAGTGAGAGCAAGCTCAGTCACTTTCTCCTCTGTCGTCTCACCGCTCTGTGTATCCCTCTGTTATAGTGTATATCACCCCATGTCATTTAAAAATTTTTTACATATTTCTATCTAGACTGTGAGCTTCTCAAGAGCTGGGGCTATGTCTGATTCATTTCTCTTACCCTGGTACCCAGAAAAAGATTGGTTTTGAAAAAACACCACTTGATCCTTCTACATTAAGTGCACACATCCATAGCCCCATCCTCATCCTCAGTCTCTAAAGCCACAGACAGTGGAGAGAAGAGGTCTGTTCCTAATGCCACCACAGACCCCCAAACCGAGTGAAATCCCCAACATATAGGACCTTCCCCAGGGGGCACAAAGATTCTAGTTCAGAGAGCTGGGTGGAATCTTAGTAGTTACCTGGTGCAACCTTCCAATCTCTCTCTCTTTCTCTCTCCCCCCACACACTCAAAAATCCCCCCGCCAGCCTCTGACTTGCATGTGGTCAATAATGCAACCAATCCCACTAGATCGAAGCTTGGGTTGCTGTAGGGTTCTTCCTCGTGTATAGGGGCTCTCTTTCTCTCTCCCCCCACACACTCAAAAATCCCCCCGCCAGCCTCTGACTTGCATGTGTTCAATAATGCAACCAATCCCACTAGATCGAAGCTTGGGTTGCTGTAGGGTTCTTCCTCGTGTATAGGGGAGGCAGCATGGTGCAGTAGAAAGCACTTGAGAGTTGGGCAAACCTGGATTCAAATCTTGGCTCCCCATTTCCTAACTGCAAGTGAAGTATTAATCTCTCAGAGTCTCTGTTTCCTCATCTGTGAAACAGGGATAATGATGATGTATTTTATTTTATTTATTTATTTTATGGCTGGCCGGTATGGGGCTCCCAACCGTTGACCCTGGTGTTATCAGCTCCATGCTCTAACTAAGTGAGCTACCCAGCCAGCCCGGATGACATATTTTATCAACGCGAAAATAGGTGAGAAGACCTGTGTGAGGTGCTTGTCATAGTGCCTGAGATAGAGGTCTCTAATGCCCCTTTATGTGGAGCGAAATTCACCTACTAATTGAACCCACTGGAAGCAGCTTCTCCACTCCCCCTCCTGCTTCTTTCATTTCCGGCACACTCTTCCAATTGCCACGTGGGCGCTATACTCCCAGCCTGCACCCCCCAGTACTCTGGATACCTTCGCAGATGTCGCCACGCTCCTGGAATCCCGCGCTGCAGCTGCAGCGGCCCACGGGCACCAGCCACTCACCGTCGGCGCCGCAGTGCATGCGCGGGGGGCTACCGGGCTCCCCTTCCGAGTGCGCCACGCACGTTCCGGCCACTTCCACCAGTGTAGAGAAGGCACTCTCGGCCGCGGTGGCTGGGAACGCCGCCAGGCCCCGCACAGTGGCACGGCACTGCTTGTAGTAGACGCGCACAGAGACCAGCGCCACGCACGCGCCCACATCCTGGAAGGCCAGGTGGAAACCCCGCCGGCTGAGCGGGCCGATCTCTCGCACCTCTGTGTTTAGTTTCATCTTGCGCTCGCCCAGGTCGCCCTGAGTGAAGCTCTCGTCCGCCGCGATCGTGTCAATTTTGCGAGGCAGGTTGCCGCCTAGGTGGGGACGCCCACGGCCCAAGTCGGCCTCGGTTTCCAGGTAGTAGACATTGAAGGTCTCCTTGCAGGTGCCCGCGGCGCCGGGGATGCTGCTGCAGTCGCGCAGCGTGAACTGCAGCTCCACGAAGATGCGCTGCCCGCGGCCACGGCTGATCCAGCCAGTCTGCAACCAGTTGTCCTGGTTGGGCTCCAGAACATTGCACACTTGGTATGTGCGGATGGGACGGTCGTGTTCGTCCACGCCGCTGATCTCCTCCCACTGCGGACGAGAGTAAAGAGGTGGACAGCTCAGAGCCAAGGTACTTCCAGGTCGAGCCCTAGCAGTGACTCGGACTGAAAACCTCCGTCTCTATCATTTCACCTTCTCCTGCCTCCACTCCCACTATCATACACACCCGTGAAATTATAAGATGCAGAGCTAGGAAAAACTGTGGAAACAAATGAGTCCAATTCTTATTTTTATGGATGGAGAAACTGAGGCTCCAGAGGGAGAGCGACTTGATTAGGTATGCGCATCGAGTTTGTGGTAGAGCTAGAAATGGTTCCTGGAATCGCCTGACTCTCCACCCGGTGCCCTTTCCGCTATACCAAGCTTCTGTTACACCCTACATCACCCCATCCCCACCCCAAGTTCCAAAGCCTCTTTTAAGACACTAAGTCTTGGGCCGGCCCGTGGCTCACTCGGTAGAGTGTGGTGCTGATAACACCAAGGCCACAGGTTCGGATCCTATATAGGGATGGCTGGTTTGCTCACTGGCTGAGCGTGGTGCTGACAACACCAAGTCAAGGGTTGAGATCCCCTTCCCGGTCATTTTTAAAAAAAAAAAAAAAGACACTAAGTCTTGGGCCGGCCCGTGGCTCACTCGGTAGAGTGTGGTGCTGATAACACCAAGGCCACAGGTTCGGATCCTATATAGGGATGGCTGGTTTGCTCACTGGCTGAGCGTGGTGCTGACAACACCAAGTCAAGGGTTGAGATCCCCTTCCCGGTCATTTTTAAAAAAAAAAAAAAAGACACTAAGTCTTGGGCCGGCCCGTGGCTCACTCGGTAGAGTGTGGTGCTGATAACACCAAGGCCACAGGTTCGGATCCTATATAGGGATGGCTGGTTTGCTCACTGGCTGAGCGTGGTGCTGACAACACCAAGTCAAGGGTTGAGATCCCCTTCCCGGTCATTTTTAAAAAAAAAAAAAAAAAAAAAAGACACTAAGTCTTGTATGCTCTGTCAAACAGTCAACAACACTGCTTGAAGGATCTATTGTATGCAAGGCACAGTCCAGCGTTAGCTCCATCCAGATCCCACATTTCTCTTCCTAGACACAGCCAGCTCTCTCCTCACTTATCCTTTTTTTTTTTTTTTTTCTTTCTTTTTCCTTTTTCCCTGACTGTCTGACTGAAAACTCAACGTTTCCTAATAAGCCACTCTGGCTTGAAGCAAAGCTGCTGGAGGCCACATACTCTGAGAAGCACTTTGATCTGATGTAACCATGGAGAGCTAAAGGGGCTGAGTCCTGGACTGTCAGAGGATCCCTGGGAGAGGGAGGGACAGCTTTACACTTACCCCATTACTCGGCAGTGCAATCCAGCCCAGCTCAGCCTGGGAGGCTTTGGAATCCAAGAGGATGACTAAAGAGAGGGGAGAACAAAGATGTCAGAAAGCCAGAAGCTCAGTTTAGCAGAGGGGTGGGATTATTTAGTGAATTCACTGTGAGTTTGCTAACTGAGGGGATGAAGAGTGTGGCAAAGGATCCAAACAAGTTTTTCCCACTCCATAAGTCCCAAGGAGGGCATGTGAGTAGCTTGAGTCCAGAGAGAGGTAGCCACAGTGATATGGGAAGGAGCCTGTATTAGTTTCCTGGGGCTGCTATAACTACCACAAATTTAGTGGCTTAAAACAACAGACTTTTTTTCTTTTACAGTTCTGGAGGTTAGAAGCCCCAAATCAGTTTCACTAGTCGAAAGTCAAGTGTCAGCAGGACTGGTTCCTTCTGGAGGTTCTTAGGAGAGAATCCATTTCCTTGCCCTCTTTAGCTTCTAGTGGCTGCCTGTTTTCCTTGGCTTATGGCACCCTCCTCCACCAAAGCACATCACTTCAATCTCTGCTTCTATCATTACATCACCTTCTCCTCTGGGACTCCTACTGCATCCCTCATATAAGGACCATTGTGATTACATTGGGCCCATCCAAACAATCTAGGATAATCTCTTCATTTCATGATCCTTATTCACATCTATGAAGTTCTGTTTGACACTTATGGTAACATTGATAGGTTCTGGCGATTAGGACATGGACATATCTGAAGGGTCATTATTCAGCCTCCCACAGAGTCCATGGCAAATACTGTAAGGCTGGCTCTCAAACTGGAGGGTGGCAGTGAGTCAGTGACCCTCCCCAGCCTTCCCAGTTTCCCAAAATTATAGCCAATGTCAATTAGAGGGAGAAAATGAACATAACATATGTATGCACCCCCAAATCCAATCAGGCTCAGAAGTTCTTCTGAGGTCTGGGGTTCACCAGGCATGGCAGATACTTGAATCTTTTTAGTTTGGCCTCCAGGGACTCTGGGAAAAACGAAGTGGAGACAGCCTATGAGCAACAGGCGAAATAAAAAATCTCTCATATCTTCAGCCAGTCCCTTTCCCAGGGACTGTCATCTCCACTGCCTTTGGAAGAATATCAGGGGCCTTTTATATATATAATCCATGACCCCTCCTACAACAGAGAAGCTGGGAGTCACTTTGTTCGCCCAGGAGTCGTCAGATCAGCAGTCTGCATCCTCTCAGCATTGGTCACGGAGAAGCACCGGTTTGGACAGCAGAACAGGCAGCCCAGAGACAGGAGGCCAGGCCATCTCCAAATCTTGAAAAATCTTTACTCTAGTACTGGGAGAGGCTCATCTCGGGCTTAAGCAAGAGGGTGGGCCACCAAGATGAGGACTTCTGAAAAGGGGTGGCTCCAGAGACGTCAGCGACAGTGGGCAACACCGCTGACAGCGTGCCGGTTTCCGCACAACTGACAGCACGTCTGAATTGCATATTAGAAGGCATCAGCGATCCAGTGCCCCGGACCAACCCCGCGGTCAACGCCTCAGATTCCAGCTCCTCAGGATTCTGCACCTGCATCTGACGCCTCTGGTTTCAGCTGAACGTAGAGCTCCCCCAAATGCAGAATTAGAGGCAAGGCGCGGGCTCTGGTATCGCCGACAGCCACAAACCCGGCAAGGTTGACCGCGCAGGGAAGACTGCGTTCAGAATTCAGCAATGCGGACAGTTCCACAACCAGCACGTCGGACAGCGCCGGACCCAGCTGCCTCGACCGCATTTCGCCTCCTGTTAGCCACACAGTGTCCACCAGCCCCCGCTGTTCGGCCTCCGTCCCGTCCCCACCTACTCCGGTCTCACCTCCGCATCTCCCTGTCTCCTCTGCTCTCTTCATCTCCCCGCCCCCACACCTCCTACCTCCAATCACTCAGCCTGTCCGTCCGTCTCACAGACCCCTGAACCACAGCCGCTGGCTCCCGCGATTCCCGGTCTCTTTCTTCCCAAGCCTCCCAGGTCTCCAGCCCCTAAACGCCTCAACGCCCCTTCCCCATTGCTTAGCCATCTTTTTCTCTGTCTCTCCAGTTCTCTGCTGTCCGCTGCCCGCTTGCTTCAACCCCCAATACAGACTCTAGTCTCTCCAGCGACTCCTTCCCCCAGCACCACAGCCCCCTATCTTTTGACACCCCAGGCTCCGAGCACAGCCACCAGTCTCCTCACCTTCCTCGGCGGTCCCGGGCCGCCCGGGTCCCAAAAGCAGCGCGAGACAGAGCGGCATCAGGCTTACGACCAGGCGCCGCGGGTGTAGACCGGCGCCGGTCTCCATGGTCCGCAGGCAGAGCTGTCAGTGCGGCAGCGGCTCAAGCCGCGCCAGCCCAGCACCGCTGAGCAGTGCCCCCAGACCCCAGCCTGGCTGGAGGCGGGGCCTCGCCAGTCACCATCATCCATGGGGACCAATCACTAGGCACCACCGCGGGAGGTCCGCCAATCCCTGACAGCAGAAGGTGGGGAGGTGGGGCTTCATAGGCCAGGGGTGGTACACCCAACTGGAGGGGGAAAGGAAAGGGTCCCGCAGAGCTCCAAATTGTGGGGGCGGGGGGACACTAAGCACGGGCGGGGCTTCTGCGGAGGGGGTGAGCTGGCGTCGGTAGTTCAGACCTCTAAACCTTAGCGCCCTCATTCCTGACAAGTAGGCAATGTGGGCGTGGCTTAAGGAGAGGCGACACTCGGGGAGGCAGACACTTGCAGCCTCTGAGCTAGCCTGGAAGCTCTCTTGTTCCCAGGACTTGGAGGGTGTGTGGAAGCTCAGAGCCCTCACCCCTAGCTCTGGGGATCTCTCCTATCTCCCAGCCTTTGGTCTCTTTCTGTGTCTGCAATTCCTGGTGTCTCATAGCTCTATCACCCCCCCCTTCTCTCCTTACCCTCATTCACACACACACACACACACACACACACACACACCGGCAGGAAGGAGGGGCCGAACTCGACCCCAGGAGCTGCTTGAGAAAGGAGAGCAAAGTGGGAAACAGTATCCCACCCTACCAGCAGCGCTTCCGAGGCTGGGAAACCATGTGGATGCCGGGATGGGGGCACTGGTCGATTTTGCATGAACGATCCGTTCTTCAGGTTCATGCTCCTGCTGTCAAGACACAAGCAGCATACCCCACAACCAGCCCTTCCGCATTCTGCTCAGAGTCTGGGGTTCCCGTCTTTGATTACCCCACTCCACCCACCCCAGGAAACTGATGAAGAGCAGAGTGGTCGGGAATCCGAGGCATCTGCAAGAGAGGCAGAGCAATCCTCGCAGAGCTCAGCCGGCGCTGAAGAAGCCGCAAGAAAACGTGGAACACGACCTCTATCTAGTGAAGGTCATTTATGTGCAAGCCGAGGATTTAACACTTTGGTAGTGGGAAGGGCTGGGGCCCACCAGGACGAGGGAGGTGGTTATTGAGCGCCACCATCTGGGCTGAACTTGAGCCAAGAAAGCTCTACCCACCTTGTAGCTTTTCAGACCTCCTTTCTTGGGGGACCCACCCCCTCTTCCTTTAGAAGCTATCATAGCCACAGCAGCCTTGAGACTAAGTCCTCTGTCTACTTGGCCTGTGTGGTCTGTCTGTGCATTTTGCATGTATGTGTGCCTCACCCGTCCAACCAATATTAACCGGCACTCAAGTCAGCGCCATGCTCTGTGCTGAGGATACCTCGGTGAATCACGCCATCTCTGC
>NW_007730431.1:0-1009 GCF_000696425.1 Galeopterus variegatus
TCCAATCCATGAACATGGAATGTCTTTCCATCTTTTGGTGTCCTCTTTAATTTCTTTCAGCCCTGCTTTGTTGTTATCATTGTAGAGATCTTTCACTTCTCCATTTAAATTCATTCCTATGCATTTTATTCTTTTGTTAGCTATTTTAACTGGGCTTGCTATCTTGCTTGTTCTTTGTTGATGTACAAGAATGCTGCTGATTATTGTGTATTGATTTTGTATCCTGCAACTTTACTGAATTCATTTATCAGTTCTGGTAGTTTTTATAGTAGAAGTTATGGTTTTTTCCATATACAGAATCATGTCTTCTATGAACAGTGATAATTTGACTGTATCTTTTCCAGTGTGGATGCCCTCTATTTCTTTCTTTAGCCTGATTGCTCTGGGTAATACTTCATTTACTATGTTGAATAGGAGTGGTGAGAGTGGGCATCCTTGTCTTTTTCCTATTCTTAAAGGAAAAGCTTTCTGTTTTTTCCCATTCAGGATGATGTTGGTGATGGGTTAGTCATACANCTCTCAGCATTGGAAAGTTTTCAGCTATTGTTTCATTAAATAGGCTTTCATTGCCTTTTCCTTTCTCTTCGCCTTCTGGTGCATCCATAATACTGATGTTTGTATGCTTAAGGTTATCAGAAAGATTTCACAGGTTTTCTTCACTTTAAAAAATTCTTTTGTCTTTTCTTTTTTTTATGATGTTAATTCAAAAACTTGTCTTCTAGTTTGAAGATTCTTTCTTCTTCATGTTCTAGCCTGATGTTTATGTTCTTGCTTGTATTTTTTATTCCTTTGAATTAATTTTTCAGTTCTAGGATTTCTCCTTGTTTATTATTATTATTATTATTATTTTATTATTATTATTGTTGTTGTTTGTATCTCTTTGTTAAATTTCTCATACATGTCCTGGAATTTTTTTGACTTCATTGTGATTTCTATCTATTTTTCATGCATCATTTTGAGTTTCTTTAGTATTGCCATTTGGGATTCCTTTTCAGGCAGTCTGGATCTG
>NW_007730431.1:2935-5594 GCF_000696425.1 Galeopterus variegatus
CATCCCTGGGATGAATCATCATGTTATATGATCTTTTATACATAGTGTATAACCTTTTATACATCATGGTGTATAATCTTCTTTCCACTTCATCATGGTGTATATTCTTTTTGATGTACTGTTGTGTTCTGTTTGCCAATATCTTGCTGAAGATTTTTTTAGTCGATGTTCATCAAGGATATTTATGTGTACCATTCTTTGTTGTGTCTTTGTCTGATTTTGGTATCAGGGTGATCCTGGACTTATAGAATGTGTTTGGGAGAAAGGCTTCTCTTTCAATTTTGTGGAATAGTTTGAGAAGGATTGGTTTTAATTCTTCTTTAAAGGTTTGGTAGAATTCATCATTGAAGCCACCTGGTCCTGGGCTTTTCTTTACTGGGAGATGGATGATTACTGCTTCAGTGTCATTGCTCCTGAAATTGGTCTGAACAGGATTTTTTTTTTTTCCCTTTTTGTCTTTTTTTACTGACCGGTAACGGGATCGCAACCCTCGGTGTCGCTCCCGTACCGCGCTCAGCCAGTGAGCAGGAACCAGTCTCCACATGGGATCTGAACCCTCGGCAGGAGCGCCACCGCGCTCCCAAGCGGCGCACTCTCCAGTGTGCCACTGGGCCGGCCCAATGAACAGGATTTTTTACTTATTCTTGGTTCAGTCTTGGTAGTTTTTATTTGTCCGGAAATTTAATTATCTCCCCTAGATTTTAAAAAATTTTGGCATATAATTCACAATAATCTCTAATGATTCTTTATATTTCTGGGTTATCACTTGTAATGTCTACTTTTTCATTTCTTAATTTTTTTTTTATTTGTGTCTTCCTGTTCTTTTGTTAGGTAGTCGAGTCAATGTCTTGTTTATNAGCGGGAACCGGTCTCCACATGGGATCTGAACCCTCGGCAGGAGCGCCACCGCGCTCCCAAACGGCGCACTCTCCAGTGCGCCACCAGGCCGGCCCAATGAACAGGATTTTTTACTTATTCTTGGTTCAGTCTTGGTAGTTTTTATTTGTCCAGAAATTTAATTATCTCCCCTAGATTTTCAAAAATTTTGGCATATAATTCACAATAATCTCTAATGATTCTTTATATTTCTGGGTTATCACTTGTAATTTCTACTTTTTCATTTCTTATTTTTTTTTATTTGTGTCTTCCTGTTCTTTTGTTAGGTAGTCGAGTCAATGTCTTGTTTATTTCGTTTATCTTCTCAAAAACCCAACTTTTTGTTTTGCTGATTTTTCTCTACCATTCTTTTGGTCTCTATTTTATTTAGTTCTTCTCTGATTTTAATTATCTCTTTCCATCTACTAACTTTTGGATTAAATTGTTCTCCTTTTTCTAATTCTTTGAGATTTAACATTAGGTTGTTTACTTGAAGTCTTCCTATTCTTTTCATGTAAGCTTTCATTGCAATAAACTTACCTCTTAGTGCTGCTTTTGTGGTATCCCACAGGTTTTCATAAGCTGTGCTTGCATTTTCATTAGTTTCAAGGATTGTTTTGATTTTGTGATTTATTTCTTATTTGACCTAGTGGTTATTCAAGAGCATGTTGTTTAGTTTCTATGAACTTGTATATTTTCCATAGTTTGGCTTGCTGTTAATTTCAAATTTTATCCCATTGTGGTCTTAAAATTATACTTGACATGATTTCAATCTTTTTAAATTTGTTGAGACTTAATTGGTGGCCTAACATGTGGTCTATCCTGGAGAATGATCCATGTGCCAATGAGAAGAATGTATATTCTGTCATTGGATGAAATATTTTGCATATTTCTGTCAAGTCCATTTGGTCTAAAGTGCTGTTTAAGTCCAATATTTCTCTGCTGGTTTTTTCTCTAGATGGGAGTGGCATGTTAAAGTCCCCAACTATTACTGTGTTGGGGTCCATTTCTCCCCTTAGATCCAGTAACAGTTGCTTTATATATTTGAGTGCTCTGATGTTGGGTACTTATATATTTATGACTGCTATATCTTCTTGCTGCATTAATCCATTTATTATTGCATAGTGTCTTTCTTTTTCTCTTTTTATAGTTCTTGGCTTGATGTCTATTTTATCTGATGTAAGTATGACAAATCATGTTCTTTTTTGGTTTCTATGTGCATGGAATGTCTTTTTCCATCCCTTCACTATTAGTGTATGTGTGTCTTTATTGAAGTTTCTTGCAGGCAGCATATAGTTGGGTCTAGTTTTTTAATCCATTCAGCCAGTCTACATCTTTTATGTGAGGAATTTATTCCATTTTTGTTCAAGGTTGTTATTGAAAGGTATTGCCTTATTCCTGCTATTTTATTAATTTCTCAATGGTTGTTTTATATTTCTTCTGTTCCTTTCTTTCCCTTTTATTGTTTATCTTATCCTGTTGATTTTTTTTAGTGATAAATTACATTTTCTTTTTCTTTCTCATTAATGTATCTGTTCTACTAGCAATTCTTTCTTGTGTATTTAGGGGGACCTACATCTCTCTTTTGATTCCACATGTGGGACTCCCTTGAGGATTTGTTGAAGGGCCAGTCTTGTGGTGGTGTGTTCCCACAGATTTTGTTTGTCTGGGCAAGATATTATTTCTCCTTTTTTGAAGGAATGCTTAGCTTTATTGGCTGTAGTATTCTTGGTTGGCAGGGTTTTCTTGTTTTTCTCTTTTTTTTTTTTTTTTTTTTTTTTTC
>NW_007730431.1:6417-7573 GCF_000696425.1 Galeopterus variegatus
TTTTTTTTTCTTTTTTTTTTTTTTTTTTTTTTTGCACTTTGAATATGTCATCCCAGTCTCTCCTGTTCTATAAGGTTTCTGTTGAGAAGTCTGCTATTAGCCTGATGGGGATTCCCTTATAGGTGACTTGATGCTTTTCTTCTACTGTTTTTAAAATTCTTTCTTTGTCTTTGGTGTTTTATAATTTGACTATAATGTGTCTCAAGAAGGTCCTTTTGAGGTTAAATCTATTTGAAGATCTTTGAGCTTCTTGTATCTGTAGGACCATATCTCTCTCAGCATTGGAAAGTTTTCAGCTATTGTTTCATTAAATAGGCTTTCATTGCCTTTTCCCTTCTCTTCCCCTTCTGGTGCATCCATAATACTGATGTTTGTATGCTTAAGGTTATCAGAAAGATTTCACAGGTTTTCTTCACTTTTAAAAATTCATTTGTCTTTTCTATTTTTTATGATGTTAATTCAAAAACTTGTCTTCTAGTCTGAAGATTCTTTCTTCTTCGTGTTCTAGCCTGATGTTTATGTTCTTGCTTGTATTTTTTATTCCTTTGAATGAATTTTTCAGTTCCAGGATTTCTCCTTCTTTATTATTATTATTATTATTATTATTATCATTATCATTATCATTATTATTATTATTATTATTTTATTATTATTATTATTATTATTATTGTTTGTATCTCTTTGTTAAATTTCTCATACATGTCCTAGAATTTTTTTTGACTTCATTGTGATTTCTATCTATTTTTCATCCATCATTTTGAGTTTCTTTAGTATTGCCATTTGGGATTCCTTTTCAGGCAGTCTGGATCTGGGTGAGTTTGGTGACATAGCTTTTGTATGATTGATTCAATTGTATTCAATCTTAGAGTTGTCTGTCGGTGCTTTTGTGGCCTTGGTAGACCTTGGTAATGGGACCCTCAGCACCTCTTGCTGAGGTGGGTTTCTTGTTGGGGTGGGAGATCTGCTGTTGGTCACTAATCAGATATATACTGTTGCAGCAGGTCCTGGAAGTGCTGTAGAAGGCCACTGGATCAGCTATTTAGCCTAGGGCAAGGCTATGTGGATACAGCAGGACCCAGTGGCTTTCTAGTTTAAAATTGCTTTACTCTTCTAGTCCTTCTCTTCCTAAAGTGTGCACTTGATATAATTAAAATAA
>NW_007730431.1:7583-8656 GCF_000696425.1 Galeopterus variegatus
GTCATTTTTATATGTTAGCAAATCAGAGAAAACAAGCCTTATTAAAGTTTACATGTAAAAATTTATAGTAGAACATAGAGCAGAAAAGACTTCCTTGCCTTCAGTATATTTCAAACCTATGATGTGAAAAGACCCCAGAGGAAAATAAACTGGGCTTAACACAGCTCAAAATGGTCTCACATACTGATGTACAATAGATGTAGATTTGGGCAAAGAAGTTATCTCAGACTATTATTATTTGCATTACTGTTATTAAAGAAACAGTTTGTATCCCAACAATCTGATATATAACATTCTCTTATCTCCAAACATAAGAGTAGGGTGTACTTATTCATTTTTTCCATTATTTTTGGAAACATTCATATTTAAAAAAAATAAGACCTTGACAAATGGTCATAAATTGAGTCCTGGAAAAAATGTTATCAGCAAGGAGTCAATCTGGCATGGCTTCCCAGACAGGCCTGAAATATTCAGGTGATGCCAAGATTGTAACACCAAACAAGTTGAGCTGACACAAATGTAGGGTGAGAAGGTAGTGACAGACTTTTGTAAGAATTTTATATTAAATCTTGCCTCAAAATTTAGACATATATTGCTTTATACATTAGTGGAAAAAAAGCAAAGAATCACAACTTACAGGTTTTCAGAGTTTGTATTTATATAAAACCTTTTGAAAGAGAGCTATAATTTTATTGATGTCTTATTTCAGTATTTTAAGACAGACAGAAATATAAAATTTTAAGTACGTATTATCTGTATTTTAATTTTTATATGGAAACTTTAGAAAAATATTAAAAGTTTATTCTTCCTGATATTAGAGGTTATATTATCAAGGGACAATGATATTAAAACCAATAGTCTGTAATTTCTATTACCATTTGCTTTTATTTTTAATAGGTTTATTACAAGTTTGAGGTTTTCCCCAGAGAAATAAAATGTGTGGGTGTCATAAATGTGCAACTTATTGTTCATATTAGTTATTCTCTTATCAATGGATTTGTTTAATGCCAGCTGTTCTTTTATTAATATGGTTTTAATACTTATAAAAGGAAGTAAAATGCTGAAGGCAGTGA
>NW_007730431.1:8974-21520 GCF_000696425.1 Galeopterus variegatus
GGTGATGGGCCATAATAATCATATACATTGTATATTGACAAAATAAAAATTTAATGAAAAAAATAAATAAAATAAAATAAAATAAAATCTTTGCAAGCAATAGTAAAGAAAAAAAATTAAAAAATAAATTTGGAAGATGAGAAATGTTTTGACAAAAGCAAAGTTATAATCTTCAGCAGATTGTTATTTTAAGTATTGGATATATATGGAATTTTTAAACCACTGTCTGTAGAAATTTGTGATAGTTTTAAAGCTGCACACAAACTTTGTTTCTGTGCATTGAAAAGAGAAAAGGGAAGAGGGAGGGGAATGGGTCAGCTGGATAATGTTTTAAACTTTCAGCAGATTGTATCTTTGATCCAAACAAAGTGAAGATAAGTGTTCAATTTCACATCTATTGTACTCATTAAGAAATAAATAATAAGAAAATCTTTATTTAAAATATATATAACCCTTTTAAAATTCCTTAAGTCAAGAAGCTGTTATCATATATTATTAACTGAACAAAAAATAAACATTTTTACAAATCACATTCTTATTCTACAAAGTTAGAGTTTAAAGAAAAAAAAAGTTCTCTTTGAAAGAAAACAAACAAAAGAGTGGCTTTGAAGCTGATTATGTATGCAACTAAAAGGAAAACCATGGAAACAGAACTGATAATTAATCATTTTATAAAGTCATCACCATAAAAAAATATTGGCATGCCGTATTCCATACTACAAATGAGCCATTGACACAGTGCTTCTTTAATATGGAGAAATCTGCTAGAATTTATTTTTCTGTTTACAATAGAAAGCAATGTAATTGTGTAATTTGCTAATTGCACATTTTGTAATCCTTGCTTGCTCTAAAGTGATGGGCAAGTGGCTAATTGTTGTTAAAATTATTTCTATATGCAATAAAATATGTAGGTTTAAAATTGAAATTGTAAAGAGGAGAGTCATTCATGTTGAATCTCCATTTAGACATTTAACACAGGCTGAAAAACTTACTTTAAGAATTTCATAACCATTAAATCTTATAAAATGTCCTCTTTTGCAGAAGAATTTTCACAATTATTTTCTCATAAAAGTTGGAAGAAAAAAAGTGTGGGAAGTATTTTTATTAGGTAAGAAAGTATTTTCAGATTTCCTATAATTAGATTTGTTAACCAATGTGTTAATTAGACGAAAAGTACCAAATAATCACCAACTACAAATTTGGCTTATTTTTGACCAAAGAGCTTAAAACAAGAGGGAGGGGGCACTTGGCATCCTTTATAAAAACAGATTGGCAGTTCTAGAAAAAATTGTAATAGTGAAATAGAGAAGAGAAAAAATAAGTTCCAGATTAGAATATATATAGCTACATGCCAAAAAGCAGAAGTTCTGAGGAAAGAAAAATGAAATAAATGCTTTTGAACAATATTCCTTTTCTGAAAATGACACTAAATTATTTTCTGAGAATATTTTGAGGCAAAAACATGAAGTTGTTAATGTCTTTTATTGTTGTTTTATTAAATAAAACTTTTCAGAAGTCTATTAAAGTATAATTTGTTAAAATACTGACATTACCTAAAGTATTGTGCAATAAAATGTAAATGGCCTTCAGTTTCTTTCAGTTAATTTATATTAGAAAATTTAGAACACAGTACAGCAACTAGGTTGCTGTCTTGGTGGTGATAAAATATTTAAGTTTATGGCATTTCCACAAACAAAACTTCTTTTTTCAACATTCAAGAATAATGATAAAGAATACTGCACATTATAAGGAAATCCACAATTCATGTTTTTAACTGGAATTTTCTTATTATCATCTTCATTTTATCAGTGTGCATCAATCATTATTTTATGAAGTGTCTACTTCTCATTTGTCAGAAATTTAAGGGAATTGCATCATGGAAGAAAAAATATTTGAAAAAGCCCACTTGTATAAAAATTTGGTTCACTTATAATTTATTTATTTATCTTTTAATTGATTATACATATTCATGGAGCACAAACCTGACCATTGGCACCTGTGCCAAAGATGTGATGATCAGATCAATAGTGTCAGCATGCCCACCACCTCAAATGGCAATTACTGCTCGTGTTTTTAGCTTAGCAATTTTTTAATTTTGTTTTGTTAACCAAATAAAGGTCTCTGTGAAATGCTCTCAAACCATATAACTCAAAAGAGATCATTGTATGAACTAAGATGCCGAATTATTTTTATGTTACAATGTCAAATATAACTATAAAGCAGGTTGAACTTTCTGATAAAAATAATCTGCTTCTGTAAAAACAAACAAACAAACAACTTCTAGCGTCGCTGTTATAATACGACACTTTCTTTCTTGATGTTGAAGAAATCAGAACAAGGGGAGTTGATCCTATCATTATAATATGTATTGGAATCAAACTGTTAAGCCTTCTCATAACGAGGATGTACTTTCCACTGACTTAACACATTTAGCTATGGGGTAAAGCACAAATTTGGATTGTAAGTTCCATTTTTATATTTAATACAAAAGACCATAGTAAAATTCAGTTTTTTCTAGTTCATAGATGCCATTCTGTTTAACATGGCAATATGTGCAAACAATACTTTCCATTATATGCTACTTATTATTTTATAATTTAATTATTTTATTTAACACCTCTTGTAGACTTAGATTAACAACAGCAACAAGAATCAGGAAACCCTGCTTTTAAAGAGAAGAAATGATGCCAGGAGTTTAATAGTTAATATTTTCTTTATTACGAAATCTCTTTCTGTATCTATATATCCTATTTTTTCTGTTTTTCTGGAGAACCCTGACTAATACATGAATTGAGCAGCTGGAAGCAAGGAAACAGATATAGAAGATTAAAAAGATAATGATCAATGAAATAGTACGTAATATAATTTAGAAAAAAAGATTATGTCCCCAATTTATGCCATTATATCTCTAAGAAGAAATTGAATATATAAATATTTAGGGGTGTTTTATGCTTTTTAACTGTATTTGACAAGGCACTATTAGAAAAGAGAGGTTTCAAAAGATTTTGCTGCTGGGAAGTCAAGAATAAAAAGAAATAAAATGGATGTGTGTTTGGGAGGAATTAAAGTATATTTAGGTTCATAGGTCTAGTAATCAAAAGTTACAATACCCATGCTTAATCTGGAATTTGCCATTATAAGATTCCCTGGAATTTTATTTTTTGCCATTGTTACTGGATTTAACAAAATATTTAGTGACTAGAACTGAGATATTCATTAGTGCTGTTAACTAGACATTTCTTCTCTTTCAGGCACATGGCTGTGTTGCACCCCACATTTGAAATTATGTGTGACCAAGTGATTGTGTTGTCCAATAACATGTATAGAAGAGACAGTGTATGATTCAGCACTCTCCCTTGTTCTAATCTCATTTCAAGACAGTCACTGCTCCAATGTGAGAAAATCTGGACAAGAGCTCTTTACTGTTTCTCTCTCTCTCTCTCTCCATATGTGTGCCTGTGTATGTGTGTACACATACACATATATGTGCTGTTCGAAAACCCCCTGAACAGAGAACCTCCCTCCATAAGCAGAGGGCAAGCTCAGACCAAAGAAATGGTCAGAATACTCCAGGTTGGTGGATAGTCAAAGGAAGAACTTACATTTGAGGCAGTCAGATGGGTTCAAGACGAGGTATATCCCTGAGCTTGCAAGTATGCCTGTGTAGTCTTTTATACTATGAAAAAAGAAGGGAAGGGAAGAAAAAAAAAGTCAGCAATGGCATGTTAAGCCATCTGGTTGCTTTTGTAATGTATTTACTTTCTACTTAAAGGGGTTGTTTGGTTTTCCTGCAATCTGGTCAACATTCCAAAAGAGGGGGTGATGTTACAGCAGCATTAGTTATCTTGGCTTTTGTGTGTTTCCTCTGGATGCTGTGTCCTACAACTCACTTCATGGTCATGTACTCAGAATACATTTGCACAAGATATGTATACACATATTTGTTTATATATGTACATACACACACATCATACACAAACACAAAACAAGGCCTGAATGTAATGATGACCATCAAATGTTAATGAGTTCTGGATGAGAGAGAGATTTTTTTTAAAAAAATTTATTCTTTTGAGCTCTTCTTGTTGCCTGATATTTTTCAATAAGAGAATAGTGTGTTTACTTTTAATAAGAACAGAGAAAGTCATTATTTTCAAAACTAAAGAAAACAGCCTATCATAGATGGACTGCCCAGCTGAGAGTGGCAGTAGTGCACCATGCATTGTAGCACCACGGATGAAGACAGAAAGGGGAGGGATGGCTATAAACTCAGAAGTGCAGGGGGGCAATGCTTCTCTGGTACAGCCTGGCACAGAGATTGCTGATCTAGCTCAGCCCCATACATGGGCCAATGTTCCCCCTTTCTGTACTGCTCATCATTTACTCCTGAAGAATCCTGACAAATTCAAGGCCTCCCTGTCAAAAAAAAGAGACTCATAACTTGCCAACATACTTTCTATAGTTAAAACTATATTCATTAATTTATTTTATTAGATTTTTATAGAAACTGTGTGATGATCTAACCAGGTAATAAGCATATTCATCATTGCAAAATTAGTCATTTCTTTAGCTCAACCTTTAATCACCTCTCACCCTCACTGCCTGCCATTCCATAAGTGTCAACAGCCCTCAGTGTCCTGAGCTATATGATGACTAGGAGAGTCCATCCCAACTAAAGCATGTGGCAGTGAAAGATCTCTCAATAGTTTAATGGAATAGAACAAACTACACAGAGAAGTTTAAAAAAAAGAAAAAAAAAGAAATGTGAGAAAACTTAATTAGACAAAAAATAATTACAGTAACTGATTATAAAATAGATAAAAGTTAGAAACATAAATTATAACTCCATAGTTAAAAAATTAAGCAGAGAAGCTGAAAAAAAAGACACTATAAAAATCCCACTAGTGATTTGGAATATCTAAGTAAGAAAGTCTGACATAATAAAAAATACATACATAAGGAGTAATGTTAGCAAGATGGCAGAATAGGAAACCCTGAACCTTCCTTTCCCCAACGAACACACCAATTCAACAAAAATTCATGCACAGATTCCCTTTGTAAGAAATCCAGATACTAGTTATGAGGCTCCTGCATGCCAGGTGAGCATGAAACCAGCAGCTTCAAAGATGGTAGGAAAATTCATAGTACCCTCTTTCCATAGTCCCTTCCACCAACGAAGGGCCATGCAATTGTAACAAAACTCTCCAGCAACCGGCCTCTCCCCAGGCCTACCCCAGGGAGAGAAAGCAGTGCATCATAGGTCCAATCCCCCCCGACTTTTCCCAGAGGGCTCTTTCTCTCTAGCCTGTCTCAAAGTGCTAATGGGACAGCATACTCTAGATGTTTGGGTTCAGTGAGAACGAAGACATTGGTTATAGCTATCAGTCACCATAGCCACTGCCCTCAGCTCAGGACAGAACGAAAAGTGTAAAACATCAGCTCCTAGTTTCTAACTCGGGAGAGAAAGAAATGTAACATGTGACCAATGATGCAATTTACCTGGGGGCTGCCTGAGGAACTGGCTGCAGTCTCACTTGTCCCAGAATGCTGATAGGAACTGGCACCTCTAGGTGCCTTAGGAGTCACTAACAACAAAGGAAGTAGGTTGGACTAGCAAGAAGGTTTGAGAGGCCTACAGATGAGATTAATTAAAACAGGGCAGTACTGTCATAAAGACAGACATATAGACATACAGACACGACAGAAATCTCAGAAATAAATTCATATGCATACAGTTGTTCATTGATCTTCAATCAGGGTATCAAGAATAAACAATGTGAAGAAGATAGCCATGTCATTAAATGGCATTGGGGAAACTGGATATCCACATGAAAAAGAATGAATTTGAACATGTATCTACACTGTACACAAAAACTACCTCAACCTGGATTAATGACTTAAACGAAAGACCTGAAACTTTAAAACTTCTAGAAAAAAAACTCTGGGGAAAAGTTTCATGATGTTGGTCTTGTCCACAGATTCATTGATATGACACTAAAAACATAGGCAAAAATAGCAAAAGTAGAGAAGTGGGACTATATCAAACTAAAAACCTTCTGCAAATCCAAGGTCACAATCAACAGTGTGAAAAGGTGACCTATGTAACAAGATAAGATATTTGCAAACCTTGCATCGGATAAGGAGTTAACTTCTAAAATTTCTAAGAAACTTCTACAACTCAACAGCAAAAATTTTTTAAAAGTAACCTGTATTAAAAAATGGCTAAAGACTTGAATAGACATATTTCTAAAGAAGATGTACAAATGGACAACAGGTATATGAGAAGAAGAACAATTTCGCTAACCATGAGGAAAATACAAATCAAACATAATATATTGTCACCTCATACCTCTTAGGATAGCTTTTGTCAAAAAAAAAAAAAAGTGTTGGAGAGGGTTTGGAGAAATTGGAAACTTTGTACACCATTGGTGGAATGCAAATGGTGCAGCCTTTATGGAAAACAGTATGGAGGCTTTTCAAAAATTTAAAAATAGAACTGCCATTATGATCCACCAGTTCCACCTCAATTCCACCTCTTGGTATTTATCCAAAAGTATTGAAAGCAGGATCTCAAGGTGATATTAGTACCTGATATTTATTGCAGCACTATTCACAATAACAAAGATGTGTAAACAACCTAAGTATACATCCACTGATGAATAAATTTAAAAATGTGGTATATACATACATTGCAATATTATCTGGCCTTAAAAAAGACTATTTTGCTATTTGAGACAGAATGGTCAACTGTGAAGACATTATGCTAAGCGAAAAAAGCCAGTCACAGAAGAATAAATACTGCGTGATTCCACTTACATGAGGTGTCTAAGATAGTCAAAACTCATAGAATAAGAGAGTAGAATGGGGCTGGGTGAGGACTGGGAAATGAAAAAATTGCTAATCAATGGGCATAAAGCTTCAATTATGCTAGATGAGTAAGCTCTAAAGATCTGTTGTACAACATTCCACCTATAGGAAACAATACTGTATTGTACACTTAATATAAAGAGTGCAGATCTTATGTGAAGTGTTCTTACCAAAATGAAATAAACGTTTTTTTAAGCCAAAAAAGTACAAAAACATAAAAATTACTTATGAGTATAAAAAGAATGTCATGAAGACTAGATCAGAGTGTATCACACACCAATAATAGAAAACAACAAGGAGATAATAGGACAGATTGTAATAATATACAATAATGGAAATAATACAAGTAATAACTTTATCAAAAAATAAATGACTAAGTAAGTTTTCTGTTTTTGTTTGTTTCATTTATTTCAGGCTAGCTAGCTAGCTAAATGACCTTCTAGATGACATTGAGATTAATTATGGGAGATGTAACCGCAATACGAATTCCAAGTTCCTGGCACGGTTATTTAATTAGTAAGTGAGAACTACCTTGAGTTAGAGTGAGAAGGAAAGTGAGAGAGAGAGAGAAGGAAAGTGAGAGAGAGAGAGAAGGAAGGAAAGAATATGGAAATATTCTAAAAAAATTGCTAAAATTAAAGACTAAAAAAAAGTTACTAGCACTTCAATAGGGTGAATCAGTTGCTTAAAAAGGAATGAGAACCGGAGTGACATCATACTTCTTATTTGTACAACCATATTTTTCACATGTAAAACTGAATGCCAGAAGGCAGTGGAAACTGGTTAAGTATTCATCAGATAGAACAGGGAAGTTAAACCAATCAAAACCCAGTAACAAGACAAAGAAAAAAACAAAAATAAAAAACAGCCTCTATGCTATGAATTAGTATGAAAATTTCTCAATTCTCCTATAATTAAAATAGCCACTTAAAAAATAACTTCATTTTATGAGAGTTATAAAGGAATGTTTCTAAAAACAGAACTGTTCTGAAAAATGTTTAGGAAATAATTCGACATGGGGACCAACCAATTAGCTCAGTTGCTGGCTGTAAGCAAATATTAAGTTCATAGCTGTATGTCCCACATGAATTTCAGCTGATACCTCTACCAAGAATCAAGCAAGTGAATGTACTAACATATTGTGCTCCAAGACTTGGACATATTAAATACCAATGTGAACATAGCATAGCACTCACATTGATAGAGTGACTTACAATCGTTTACTTTATAAACTGAAAATTTGAGCAATTTGTTTTTTTTCTTTGTTTTGTTATTTGGTTTTGGTTGGTTAACTGATTTATTAGTTTTCGTTCATGATAATTCACTAACCTATTTTCTTTTATAAATGCACAACAAAAGAGTTACATATTTATTAGATTGATATTTTAAGGCAGCTTTGTGAATTTGCAGTTCAGGGAAAAACTGTATGCAGATGATTAATTTGTTTATGATTTACTGGTGCTTTTTAAAATTTCAGGATAGCTGAAAAAAACTCTAAGTAACTCTAAGTAAAAAGTAGGTTTATTATAGAAAATACTAATTTCAACTTGATGGAAAAAAGGGAATTTTCACAAAATGATAAAATCAACATATGAAGGGTACAAATGTGACTATAGCAATAGTTCTAAGGCTCTTCTATAACATATACATAATCACTATTATTCTACCTTTAAAACATTAAATTACATAATTTAAACTATCTTACAATAAAAACCACCATAATAAATTAATCACTTTTCCAAATGTTTATCCATTACTTTCAAATACTGTATTTATCTTTGCCTATTTAACATTGGAATGCTAAAGAATCTTTTGTTTTATTCTTCAGACAACACCATGTTCCAAAAGATAGTGTGCATTATTTTTTCCTGGCTCTGATGATACTAACCTTTCTCAACTGTTTGCCAGTTTTCTATTTATAAAGTTGGCTTCTTTTAGTCTTAGCATGTTGAGACAATGTAAGCAAAATTCATTTGCAACACCTGGCCTAGAATATTTAGCTCATGAGAGATCCTGTCCCCAAATTATAATACTTTAGAGTTTTATCTCATAGCCACGGTGTAAAAATAAAGCCACCTGAGAGTGTTTTCATGAAAGTAGGTATATACTAAGAAAGAGTTTATTGATTACTTAAATATATGTAATTCTCCAGTGAGCACTGCCATTTAAGTTGGTAAATCCAAGTCAATAAAAGATTTTAAAAGTAAATTGTTGCCAACCTTCTTTGAGTTCTAGATCTGCTATATGTAGACTAGTTTTAAAGTAATAACTAAAGCATCACTGTTCTGTATAAATCAGCTGGCTTAATTACATAATAAAGGTTGAGAAATCAACCCATTTAGTATTGGTATTACACTTTACTTTCAAATTTAAAGTTGAAATATTTTGTGTCCCACAAATCAGAACACAAATTGTTTTTGTTTTTCCTCATGGTGATGAATATAGTTATTTGTCAACAGAAAAGATATTTAAAACAATTTTCATACCATCTCTTTAACAAACCTGAAACTCTATATTTTGCTCAAGAAACTGAGGTGTTATAAATATAGCACAAGCTAAAAGATGTGTTAACAGAATCTAATAACACTTAAGGAGAACAATGCCTACGTAGATCTTTGAAAGGACAACAAACAGGAAAAGTCTGACACCTCAGCAAAGGAGCTCATGGGTCATCTTGTTTTCCAATAAAATAAAATACTAGCCAGCTGCAACCACATAGCCTCTAAAACTTAGGTCAATTTTTCATGTGAATTGTCTGATCGGTTCAGTCCAAAATATAGATTTGTTCCTCTAAGATCAAGCATTACCTAACTCTGTTATGACAGAGGCAAGATCACATGGCTTAAGTGATTTTGCTAAGGACAATACAGAAGACGAAGAAACTGGGCATTGCTAACTTCCCATCACACACACTTTTCTCAAATATATTTCTCAATATTTATTTACATAACATGAAATATCAAAAGAACAAATGACAAACGTGAACTATTTTTCATCAGTAGACACCACAAATCCCACCCAGTTGATTAAAATGAGAGTGGAATGGTAAGTCACATAACTCCTATGTAATTTACTTATTTATTTATTAATTTTTTTTTATTGAAACAGCTGATTGTACATATCTGTGGGGTATAGCACTGAATATTAATAGTTATGTGCAGTATGTGATACTCAAATCAGGATAATTAGTATAATCAACATTGCATTAGGTAATCATTTTTAGCCCCTTCCCAATTTCTCACTAACCCGCACCCCTTTCTCACCTCTGGTGGCCTCAGTTCTGTTCTCTCCTTTTGAAAGTACAATGAATTATTGTGATTGTTTTATCTTTCTTTCTTTCTTTTTGTTTTATTTATCTGTTTTTTTTTTTAGCTCCCACTTATGAGGGAGGACATGTGGTATTTCTTTTTCTACGCCCAGCTCAGTTTCACTTAACATAATTTTCTCTAATGAAAATGAGATATTATCTCATCCTAGTTAGAGTGACTATTATCAAAAAGACAGGGAACGAAAAATGTTGGTATGCAGAGAAAATGGATGCAGAGAAAGGAGAACCCTCCTACATTGTTGGTGGAACTGAAAATTAGCGCAGCTATTATGGAAAACAGTATGGAGGTTCCTCAAACAACTACAGATGAATAAACAACTACAGACGAATATCCCACTGCTGTGTATATACCCAAAGGAATGGAAATCATCAAGTTGAAGGGATACCTGCACTCCCATGTTATTGCAGCTCTGTTGACAATAGCCAAGAGTTGGAACCAACCTAAATGTTGATTGATGACCACTGGATGAGGAAAATTTGGTATATTTACACAATGGAATACTACACTGCCACAAAAAAGAATTAAATTCTGACATAACTCCTATTTAATTGGAGGGTTTAGTTGCTAATTTTTAGTGTAATTATTCATTATTCATCTGGCTGAATTTCAATACACCATTTTCCCACTTTTGGTTGTGTTCTGCAGTTCCAACTCTCAGGCCTTCTCTTAATTGAACCTTTTTTTATTACTATTATTTTAATTTTAACTTTAAAAAAAAAATTGTACCACTTTGCATTATTTTATTGCATTTTTATTCTTTAGTGGTTACTTGAACAGGTTTTCTTAACCTTGGTATTATTGACATTTTGGGTCATTATGGGAGTTGTCTTGAGTATTACAGAAAATTAAATAGAACCCCTAGCCTGTATCCATCTGATGCTAATAAAATTACCACCCCTAGCCCCCCAACCCCCACCCCCAGAAGCGACAATGAAAAAGTCTCCACTTTACCAAACATCCCCTGGGGATGAGACCAGTACTCTAATAATATACATCTTAACTATTCACAGTTTACTTAGAGTTAAAATAACAGACATATTTCCTACCTTCACTCATTTTTTTATTAGAATTGTCAAATATATTGTACAATACAATGTTACAATAATTGCTTTGAGTAATTATATATTTTTATAAGAGAATAAAAAAATTGTAAAGCATATTTACCCAAATATTTTCCAATTCTGATACCCTTCATTTCTCTCTAATGATGTGAGTTTCTATGCAATTTCATTTTCCTTCAGCTTAACGAACTTCCTTTAACATTTCTGATAGTGCAAATTTGCTGGAGACAAATTCTCTTAGTTTTGATTTGTCTAGAAATATATTTATCTTGAATGTATTCTTGAGTGATATTTTTGCTGGCTATAGAATTCAGATGTGACAATTATGTTTATTTTCTTTCAGTGTTTTTGATATGTTGTTTATCATTTTCTAGCATCTATTGTTTCTGAAGAGTATTCAGCAATTATTCTAATAATTCTGGTTCTGTGTAAGATGTATCTTTTTTTCCTCTGACTGTTTTGAAAGTTTTTAAAATTCAATTTGTGTTTCAGTAACTTGACTGTGTGTCTAGGTGCCATTATCTTTGTATTAATTCTGCTTGGTGTTCGCTGAGCAAATACCTCAAATATCAATTGAGTTATTTTTGCCTTAGACGCTTGAAGACCATCCAATATACACCACAGGCCATGACTCAGGGATAGTTTACACACAGAATTTGAGGGTAACATCCTCTGGCTCTCCCCTTTCACAGACATTGTCTGTCATTCTCTACCACTCGTGATTGTTCCAAGCCATGTCTTACACATCTTCAAAACATTAAAACTGTGGGTTTTCTTTCAGAGATTTAACTGCCACACATGGGCAAACTGGGGCTAGCTCTCAGGCTAGATGCCATTAAAATGGGAAACTCACCCAGCACTTACCTACTCCTCTAAATGCCATTTTCTGTCCATTTCTTCCTGCTTTGTTCACTCTCTAATGGCTTCAGGAAGTCCATCTCACACTCTAGATTTTATAGTTATTTTCTCTGGAAGGTTTTGTGTGATAAGACCAGTGTGGGACTCTCGTGACTCCTATTTAAACAGGGAAAAAAAATAAATATTTGTTGAGATGATTATTTGTGCTTAGAAGAGCAAGTAAATATTAAAATCTTTTCACTGCTCTGAGTATTATTCATAAAATTTATCTTGTGGATAAAATTTATACATTGGAAGGGCTTGAGGATAAGTAGAGAGGGAAAAAGAGAAAAAGAATGGGACAGTGAAAGAGTCGTGGAGGCAAAAAATAGCATTTTATTAAGATATATATATATATATATATACATACATATATATATATATATATATATATA